>NC_089517.1:29466735-29571226 GCF_963924715.1 Thunnus thynnus | reverse complement strand
TAGCCACCCTGAAGTTTTTTTCTTCTTCCTCCTCTTCCAGCTCTCATGAAATCACAATGTGATGTATTCAGCCTGAGGTGTAGCTCTATTCACAATGCAGTTTGACACTACGAAGCCCTGCTCCCCTCTGTTTTCACCAAGCATCTGTACAGACGGACGGCTGACAAGTCTGTACCACTAATAAAATTGTCCTGGATTTACCTGACAGCTACTTTGACTAAAAATGTTTAATATACATTTACAAAGAGACACCTGTGTAGACACGATTTCTATCTCTCTCCATATGTGTATATATCAATATACAGTGCGTGATTGTAGAGAGAAAGAACTCGTGCCAATGAACCCTTTGTGTCTAGATTTCATGTTGGTTAAGGGCTATGTTCTGTTGCCAAAATATACACCCACCAACCCACCGTCCGACACACCCACCTACCTACAGTATACACACATACACAGCCTGCCCGCCACTGACAGACGTGTAAGCAGATGCAGCCAGAACTGGTAATGGCAGGTGATTATAAGTGGCACACGTGCCAAACTAATTAAACCCCTGGGTTGACAGCAGCATTTGGTAGCACTGGCATTCTGGCATGCTGGCATTAGAATAATTGTAGCAGCATCACATTTCACCTGCGAGACTGCAGCTAACAACGTCATTTATTTTACAGCAGGCTGCACCGGATGTTGATACAGAGGCTCGAGTTAGCTTACTTTAGGTTTGATATGTATGGCAACCTCTGGCACAGATGGGACAGCTTTTCTCTGTTGTTAATTTTGGTACACTTAAATTCAATCTACAAGTCAAAAGCCTTTCTTTTGAAAAATATGAAACCGATGATGAAAAAGGTGGTAAATAAGTATAAGCATGAGATCATCCATTCAACTGTTTGTTTGAATTTGTGATTGTAACAATAATAATAATTAAAATAGCAATCATCCATCACCATATTTGCTCTCTTCTTGTTCTTTGGAATGGGCCTGGGTCAACGCACTAAGTTCTTGATTTTTATCATATTTATTTTCCCTTCTCGTTCAGTTTTCATTGTGATACGTTTTCCTTCTTTTCTATGATCAGATTAGATGATTTTTACCAGATGATGATACAGAAGAGTTGATATTAGAGTAGCAAAATAAAAGATATAAAAAACAATTTACATTTATCGCAACCCAGGGATCAAAAAACCGTGTGGCTACAAACCAAAGAACAGACGCTTCATAACAGCTCAGAGCTCTTATATACCAGCTGGTACAATTACTGCCTCAATCAGCTGATTGTCAGAAGAGGAATGTCTACACTCAACGTTCCAACAACAATTTGTCAACACAATTCCAATAATTTATAATGAATCTATTTTAACTCCCCATCTTTCATTACATTTATGCATAATTAATCAACATAAAACTTAATATCAAGTCATAATTTTGGCTCCAACATCAGTGATAAAAAGTGTACAATGTTTACAAAGACATGAAAACATAAACTCACATACATCTTTACATGCAATGTATACCACCACACACCCAGGATTTCAGTGTTGTACATACAGTACATGCATACACCCATATAGGAATAACATTAACATTTAATAACATATTAATTCGTAAATCCATGGTCATACATATATCTAAATATATACACAAAACTGTATGCATTGTTTGTTAAAGAATAAACAAAAAACTGAAGACAGTGAGATATTAACAGAGCTAGGAAGAAGAAAAGGAAAGCTAATTTTAAAAATATTTTCATGCATTAATGAAAATCAAGCAGTTCCATCATGTCTAAACTACTGAGTTCTAAGAAGTGATTTGAAGGAGGACAGAGATTCATCCAGCTTGATATCTTCAGGCAGGTGCACCCAGCTCTGCATGTCTCCCACTAAGGACAAACTACAGCAGGCAGGCAGGCAGGAAGGAGACAAGGACAGGAGGACAAGGACAGGAGGACGAGTCTCTCGGTTTGTTCAGTTCTCAGGTCATCACTTTTCCAGCTGGTGGGCTGGAGCTGTGAATCCTCTTCACAGAGGTCAGAGCTATGCCAGGAGGCCATAAACTGCACCAGGAGGCCCACCTGCACACATTCTGTGCATCTCCTCACGTATACCTCACACATACACACACACACACACACACCTGGACTGTTGAGTAAGAATTCTGACATACCTGCAGTTCTGTGGAAACTAGTCTGTTTTTAACTGACTTGACTGATTCATGTGATTGCCTTGTGCTATGCAGTAGGTGTGGCTAGGCCAGGTGCACATTGCGCTGCATCACAAGGTGTGTGCACTCAAGGCTTGAAGTAAATATGACACTGTATCTGTTAGTGTAGGAGTGAGTTGGGTTATGCAAGGTATGTAAGGTCATTGCATGTATTGTCAGATTTATGGGGTGTGGCGTGGCATATCATAAGCTGTCATGTATGTACAACCGTTTTCTAGTATTTCAGTGCAGTAAATCACGCTGGTGACAAATAGGATGTAATCAGCTCGCACATATTTTCCCTATAGACTGCACTGTCTCGTCCACTCGCACATAATTGCTTCCTTGCTTTACAGCATATATATCACTTGCTGAAACATCACTTAGACTTTTCAGGTTTTATTGCACATGCAAAGACTGCGTTCACTCTAGATAGCTACTGTGTTAAGTTGGTTGTAGACGAAGTGAAAAATCAGCTCTTTGAAGGCACAAGTAAGTGGCCGATGGCAGCTGATAGCTGGGGCTTAGTGGATCCTCATTATGTGCTGTAGCAAGCTGATTAAAACATTTGATTTGTTCCCAGTGTGTGTGTGTGTGTGTGTGTGTGTATGTGTGTGTGTGCCTGTGCATATAGTCGAGTGCCTGTGTGCGTCCTGTGTATGTGCACGCTTCCATGTGCATGCGCATGTGTGAGAGAGAAGGCCTTCGGGCTGCTGCGATGTGTTATCTGTTTTTTCAACCTTGTCATACTAATTACAGTCCATATTTACTTACATTTTCTTTTTGTTTTCTGCCTTCGATAGGCATCTGTGAGTGGCTCTGCCTAGGCTGTTCTCATTAACAAACCGATGATGTGTGATAGGTCTATCTAGTGATGATACAGGGAGCTTTTCCAAAAAAAAAAAGAGGTCATGATACAAATGTTGTCAGCTTTTTGCACCCACAAAGAATTATGTTCTTGTTATCAGTGACACTGTGATTGCAAATTTGCCAGCGAGTGTTGGTAGGGAAATACTGGATGTTCAAATCAAAGCCAAATGAAAAAAGGCATCAACATTAGCTTGTATCAGAGGCTTTTTAAATTGTATTATTGCCACATGATAAGCTAAGTCACTGGTTCCATACTTGGGGTAGGGATGTGACATGATTAACAAGATAGACAAGAAGAAATATAATGCAACACAAAAGGCTGTTTATTTTTTCTAAAGTTATAATCTTCATTTTTTTCCACTTCAAAAATGCGATAGTTTTCCTCTTTGGGCATTTAAAAATGACTGAAATTAAACAGTATGAGAATGTTAAAGCCTCTCCTTGCCCAACATGTTCAGAAAAAAAACGTTTCCATTGCTTAATTTTAAACAGGCACTTGTCTAAATACTGTTTCTGAGGTACAGCATTTGCACTGGTTTGCAAAAACCTATATCAGTAGCTCTTACTAGCAGCTAAAGGCTACAGTTGATTAGCTAGACAGCAAAACTGCAGTGTCCAGATAGTAGATGTAACCAACATCATTGTGCCCCATAAACTCATGTTTGAGAGATTCACATGATAAATAACTCTGACAAAAACAGAAATGAAACATATTTCTACACATTTTTTTGTTGTTCCTCTTGGGTCAGCGGCTCCGTGACCAGTTTACCAGTAGTGACCTTTGTCACTACCAATGGTTGTTACCAACCATTGTTTACTGCATACTCACCACAGAAGACCAATGGACCTGACCACACCCTGATACTGTAGCTGGCTTTTTGGATACTGTTTCTGATTAACCAAACCCCTTCAGTTAACTAAACTGGTTAGGACCCAATTAACAACATCACTATGCATGTCCGTGTGTGTAGGAGATGCTCTGACAAACTTACAATAGGACGTGTAAATGTTTAAACCGAACAGGAAGCTTTGTGAGGATACATGGAGGGGTGAGCAGCGTAAATCGCCGACAGCTGAGTTTTATATGGCAGAGGTGGGTGGCGGGGTGTGAATGGTTTTATATGAGTGTGAATGACTGATTCCCAGACACAGACGCAGTGCATCCTGAATGGGTAAATGGCATTTATTCAGCCGGTTAGTCTAGGAAAACATATGGTGCCATTTGGAGGCCCAGACTGGTGCACGCTGTTCTCCTGTAATTAGACTGGCCCAGCAGAGCAGCTACATAACTGCTTCATGATAACCGCCTTACTGTAGCCTACAGTGCTGCCACCCAGCCCTGGCTGCAGCACAGGACCAGCGCGCCGCATTATACATCCTGTTAACACACTGTTCAACACCAGTGAACATCAGTGACACCACAGCTTTGGCAGCTGCACATGTGCACTGTGGGCCAGATTTATGTATGCGAAGGCGCAAACTGAAAATAAGCACTGCATCTTTTATTCTATTTGTGCTTATAATCGAAAATGTACTAAAGCAGCAACTGACTGTGCAATCAGTGACTGGAACTGCCTTCTAATTACATTTTGTGACCTGAAAAAAGACGCAGTTCAGTAATGGAATCTCTTGATGTTTGTTACTAAAATTGTAATAATTGTCTTCTTTATAGAAACATTTAAGAAGAGTCTTTAAATAAACTTATAAGAAAATGAAAAAAGATGGATTGGCATAAAAAGAAGAGAAAATATTGCTTATGAAAAACTTAAGCCACCACAATATAAATGTCAAATCAAAGCGCATCCACAGTGCATTAGCAGCTCAGTGAATGTCAAGTTTAATGACCACACGGTTACAACTCCCACCCATCCACTCATTATTTGCTCAGATATTGCATTATTTTATATGTTAGAAAATGGTCAGATATTACATTCCTTTATTATGAATTCTGTATTTTTCTTTCTAATTAGATACTAGGTTTCTGTATACTACACAGGATTTTCAAATACTATACGATTTGATTAAAATTCTGCTCTACACACACAGATACAATGTTAGTTTAATATATCAGTTCCTGGATGGAATTCAAACTGTTGATCGTATGGAGTTTGCATGGTCTCCCCTTGTTTGCTTGAGTTTCCTCTGCACGCTTCTGTGTCCTTCAACAATCCATTGACATGTGGGCTAGAAACTGAAAACTCTGTCACTGTGGTTATTAGTATAAAGTAAATGTTAGCTCCTCTAGAAATCTATATTTTGAGTACACCTACTTTCTGAAAGAAGGTAATGTACCTTTCCTTTCTTTGTTATTTTCTTCTTTATTGTCTTTGCTCTTGTTTTTTTTTACTTTCTCCCCACCCTCCCTACGTCAGGATCAGGGGAGCAGATTGTGGGTCGAAGGCGTGGGTTGGCAAGGCTGTGGGGGCGTCAGCTGGGCTGTTGTCCCGTCAGGGGGGAACAGGCTGGCAGCCTGGCAGGAAGGCCCTGTTAAAGATACACTGCTGGGAATCGGACTGAGCCAGTGCCTGGTCCAAACCACACACACACATGCACACACACCGGGAGGGATTGCTAAGGAAAGTGGTGGGGGTGTCCAAACCTGGGATAAAGACATTTCCTCCCTCATTTATAAAATCTGACACCACCAGTCTGCCCTCTCCTCCTCCCTCATCAACATCCCTTCACAAAAAATTACCAACACGCACACACACACACACACACAAACACACACCAGTGCACATACAGTGAAAATACAAGCTGCAGTTCCTCTACTGGCCACTAGATGCTGGCTCGAAAACAAATCTCACTTAAAATGTCTCAACGTGTCCCTCAAAATACACTCAGAATGTATGGGCTCAGTACTTAATTTTCCCTTTGCTAAACTTCATGGAGAGAGATTTAAAGTAGTAATTTTTTTGTTTGTTTTTTTTTGACCAAGTTTGGATTTTATCGCTCCAGTGGTAACTGCCAAAATGGCAAAAAGCAAGCAAGCCAGCCTATAGAAACCTGTGTTCAGTGTCACAGATGCTAGTTCTGTGTTTTTCCATCTCGTTGTGTAAATCCAAACGCATCATTTAAAGACCTCAGTGCGGGTGGAAGACATTTAAGGGTACAAGAAGCATCTTGCATTCCCAAAACAATTAAGACCTTAGGTACAGCTAACACCCCCGCAACACACACACACACATACAGTCACATACAGTACTACATACTGTCTGTGTCCAGAAGGGGCTCTCTGCATGGCATGCTATTCTCTTGTTGTCTGTTTAGCAAGTACAGCATGTGAGAGCACTGCCAAATTTGCATATGCCGCCATGTATATTTCAGCAGCATTTAAGACACACATCACCGGCAGTGAATTATGCATTGGGCTGGTACAGTGGAGGTGCTTGTTTTATGCACTTGTGAAGGGAAATTGAACTGTGTTTTCTTCTGCTCATGACACTCAAGGCCCAAGGCCCATTAAAGTATACAGAGCAGGCAGCTTCTAAATGGACTGGTGGTGTACATCGTATTCCCCGCTAACACAGGGGCCTTAGCATAAGGAAAAGGGCCCGACAGATTCTGACAGCTTAGGTAATAGGATTCCCTCTTCTCCAAAGGGACTGACTGAGGTGCTGTTGTAGTATCCTTGTAGACCACTCTGTCTTTTTATATGTGAATGTGCATATGTGTTTGTTAAATGCGGTGCTGTGGCAGAGATGAGTGACTGAATAATTCAAAACTGGCATGTCTCACAAAATGATGCAAACCCATGCATAGATTGTCAGTGGGAGGAATAGAGTGTTGCAGTAAACACAGCCTAAAAGGCTCTTATGCATTATAGACAAGCCTTTTGAAACTGTTTTCTCATATGCAAATGGAACACACACAGCTGCAAAGGCTTAATATGAATCTCTCCCATTCACTGCAAATCCAAATGAGGCACAGGGTTGTTTATGTTTATATGCGACTGGTAGAAGAGGATGGAAGGGTGTTGGTCGAGGCACATGAAAGATACAATAAAAGACACAATTGTGCTGCTATCAGTGTTTACTTTATAGAATGAGCAGTTAGAGCCGTGGTGGTGCCGGCACACACAGCAGTTGTGTTCTCATAAGCCTCTTCTGGACTATAAGAGAAGACTGCAGAGGATGAGCATCATTAGATATGTCATTTAAGACAACTATGCTCTCCCACCGCTCTATATTTATCCACTTGCAGGTCTCTAACAGGCCCTCGGGTCAACACATTGTGTCCCTACCTGTCAGCTCAGCAATGGACGGGACATATGTGGTGGATAGAGACAATATGAAACCACCTGCTAGTCACCCTGCCCTTTCCTCTTCTCTCCACTCTTCTCCTCTCTTCTCCTCTGCACCTCTCCTCTTCTTTTTGCCTCACCTTGCCACTAGATGCATGTGTGACAATTTATATATTCCTGTTATAGCAGCCTTGTTTAGCTTGGCTTAGAACCAGTGAATCTGCTATTTATAGAGTTCGTTTTAGCCACCTCTGCGTGGTAAATGATGATAAGCCTAGTCTGTAATAAACAATCTCGTAAACAGCTCTGCAGCTCAGCCCTTAATGGCCTTAGGGGCTTGTAAGAGCTTTATAACACATTTATTACCTCTTTAATGGTCCTAGGACCTGTGAGCCATAACATAAGCTAACACTAATTTAATTTCCTGACATATATTGGCTTTATGTTATCTTAAGGCTTTGGTTATTTTGCCAACTTGATTGATTTCATACCTGGTCCTATTTAGGGTTTGCTTAATGCAGAACTACACTCAACACTTGCCTCAATTATTTTTGCCACTTGGTATTCAGAGTCTGGTAAGAGAGAATCACAAACCATTACTTTGTTAGCCAAAAGCACACATCTACTCATAACAGACGAAAGGGCCAGTATGGGGAATAGAGATATTTGATGTTGAATCTCCCCCTATTTACAGTAGGATGCCTGAATAAAAGTGTTCAGAAGCTGGAAAGCAGCATTATGACCCATAACCCAGAGGTATTTGAAATGGAACAGCGGGACTTACTTTGAAAAAGAATAGGAGATGTGCTCTGGGCTCACTGTTTATACCTTGATGTGATTTGGACTGAAATATAAAAAAAGCCTGTTTATCTGTTCTTTCCCTTACGTCCATGGCTGAAAATTGCAGGGTTTAGGAAAAGGAGGCTATTTAGATACACTGCACTGCTGGCAGAGACTGTAAAAAAAGAAAATTGTGTCTTTTGTTTTAGTATCTGCAGCAGAAAATTATTCAACAAGTATTGAAGTTTTAATGATATTGTTAGCTATTTACCAGTCTCTCTTGTCATTACTGTTCAGTGTTTAAACCAGATTTGAGTAGTTTTGTCTTGCACAAGTGCCATTGCAATCCAGATAAACATGGGGTTATATTTGAAGGATCTAATATGTAAGAGTGTACTTTTTTTTACAAGGTACAGATTTCCCATCACAAAAGTGCCCTTTCTGCAAGATTTTCCCATTATGGTTTATTAAACTAACTCGGGGGCCTGGGCATCCACTTTTGCTTTCAGTTCTCCATTCTCCAAATACCAGTTTCAACCCTTCCTCAATTATTATTTTGTCTGAAAAGACGCAAGGTATCAATCTTTTATGTTTTGGAAAAATCTGATGAGTGCTATTTGCCGGACCTCCTGCTCAACAGAGATTGTGGAGCTGGCTCAGGGAGAGAAACACGAAATTGCAGAGTAAATCAATACTAGGCCAGTAATGTTAGGGGGGATCCCCTTTCAAAGAGCGGAGCTGAATTTGTACGCCTTATGTTTTTGATCTCTTACTGTACTCATTTCATTCCAGGCACAGTTGTTATCATAGTTGCTGTTGTTTGTATGTTATTTTAGCTTCTTTCCCAAGTAGCTATTTTGCAATTTGGACAAAAATACAATTAAAGTCCCATCTGTTTCCAATGCTCTTAACGTTAGACAGATGGGGTTTGTCTATTGAAGCCATACCAGGATCCTGGCAGGTTAGAGGCTTCAGTAATGAACATGCTAAATATACGACCAGGCTGATTTCATCATAACAAGGCCTGTATGGGCTAGAATTGCTACAGTAAATATTCTTTTTCATAAAGTTAAGCTGTCGCACTTAAGTCTTGGCAGTGGTTTGGGAGAAAAACAGGACGAAGGTTTATAGGTATTCACCCCTAGTGGTGTAAATTTCAGTGTTATTTGGGAGTCTTCTCGGTCATCCCATGGTCAATTCTCACAAGACTGGTGCAGTTGTGGCTTTGTTGTTAATGAACCAAGATCTGTACATCACTGACAATTTGTCAAAGAAGTATTTTCTTTTTGTATATGAAAAATATAGTGACATAAAGTTTTGAAGCCTCAATATGCATGTATGTGCAATATTAATGCTGTCTGTCCCAAAATTGTTAACTCATGAACAGCCATTTATTTCCTTTTGTTCACCTAGTTTGCATGTTTTTGCATAACACCTCAGAGTATAATGAAGGCACGTGTTTTCAGCAGGAGAGGCCTCCCCCCCTTACTGGGCCCCTAACCACCAAACCTGACTATGTAAGTTAGTATTTTGTGGGACACACGATCCTGATTCTGGTTGATTCTTTCTGGGCCACTGTAAAGGCTACAGCACTTCACAGAGAACACTGCTACTTTTGAGGAATCATGAGATTTGTCACATGCTTTCACTTTCAGACTCCTCACATTAAGCTTCAAACCACTGACCCTGTGCTTGCCCAATTATAAATGTCAAAGAAAATCTCACTAAACACATCACACTGAGTGCTTATACATAGCATATGCGTGTAAACACATTTGGCCACAATCCTGTATGCTGTTTTAGAGTGCTCCTCTTACTTCCTGTCTGATCCTTTTCCTTCCTGGGTTGCTACAGCACTGCATTAGTAAGTAGGAACAAAGAGTGCTTTTTTTAATAGTTGCTAACTCCTCCTTTAGCTACAATGGCTGCAGGACTAAATCTGTGCAACAGTAAACAGGCTGATCTAATAGATAATAATATCCTCTAATGACAGCTGTCCCAAAGTGTTTAGGTTAATTGTAACAAATACACTGCCCCACCCTGTTCTGTCTGTAGGAGACACTTGTGTGAACGTGAGACACAGTCAGATCAGGTTTTCTGGGGACTGAGGCAGGGTCTGGGAGTGATTGATTACACTGTGTCGAACCCCATGGACTCAGGTCTCCACTGAAGTACAAGCATGCTCCCCTCTCGTCTTGCCTCCCAAACATGCAAGCACAAACATTTCTAACACAATTCTTTTACCTAGAAACAAGCCTGAGGGCTCTGACCAAAACACTTCTGATATAGGAAAATTGAGCTGCTTTGAACTTTAGTGTTTTTGATAACTACTTGGTATGCTTCCTGGAGGATAACCTGTGGGCTTGGCTTCCCATGCTTTAATCCCTTTGATTAAGTGCCAGGGCAAGATAGCTCGGCTCTCAATAGGCCCTTTACCTTCCTAATATCCCTACTGTCCTGGGCTTGAAAGCACCGGTGCTCACAAGCTCTCAGTAGGTGAATTTGGAGTCCTCCTTAGTCCAAAGACTCCCCTGCAGATTTTTGTTTTCAAAGTTTGGGCCAAACTGTCTGTGCCCTTTCCCTTGTCCCTCATCCTGTTTTAGGTCAAGTTGTCCTCTGTTCTTTTGCTCTATTTATGAATTATGATTCATTGCAGCAAGGTTGTGCGTGGTACAGTGCTGCACCTCCTTCTCCTCGTTTCCCTCCCTTTCAGTGACCAGGTGGAGTTGATGGCAGGGCCACATCCTCCACAGATTAGCAAGGCTCCGAGGAGGAGCACGGTTGCTGGGATAATTATGCTGAGAGTTGTGGGGTTTGCCAGATATAGGATGAGGCTCAGGCCTTGGTTCCACACTGGTGGATCAACCCAGGAAAACTGCATCTAATTGGGGGGAGCATCCATGGTCTGGCCCATCCAAGACTCCGTCATCACCAGCATCTATCAGCTCATGGTTTGGCCTTATGAATAACTTTATTTATCTCTGAAAAGACAGCTGGACACACAGCAGATGATTATACTGTATATTTAACTTTTTACAAAAATACATATGTCCAAACAGCACAGACGAAAACACAGAATTTAGGGCTTAAGATTTTGGTATGACAATGGAAAGAATTAATGACTGACTGTTGCCAAAAATATTGTATGTAGCTTCCCACGTCAGTATTGGTTATAAGCCCATCGTAGTCAAAACTCTCAGCTTGCATTTTTACTCAGCTGAAGCTTAACTGTGCTGTATCTGTTTAAGTCTTTGTTCATCTGTTTGTGTTTCATACATATTTGAAATGTATCATGATCTGGGTCCAAAACCCAAACAATTGCTTTGTGCAACATTTTTTTTCTGCTCTTTTATTGGAAATTGTCATAAATCTTGAAGCTTGAGAAGTAAATGAGCTTGTTTGGTAGGAGAAAACCTCAAACTTGAAATAACTGGCTCATATTTATTGCATCTAGCTCCTGATGCATGCTTTGATTGGCTCAGTGTTTCTGAAGAATATGTATGTGATGTATTCCACTGCAGCTGCCCAAAGACAACCACTGGATTTAGATGCAGATAGAAAACAACACGCTCTCTAAAATTGGCTGACCCTTCCCAGCACTCTGTACCTTCTCTGCCCTCACCACAGAGATATGAGGGCACTCTGACATACTTCTGAGGCATCTTTTGTTGTTTCTCATGGGTAAATTCTGCCCAGTGTTATTCCCTGTAAACCCCCTACACACACACACACACACACACACACACACACACTTGCACACATACACACATAACCAAAACCAGTCCACAGCAAAATCAAGAGCGTTGCAGTTTTCTTTCACTCACATCAAATATTGTATAATAAATACTGTTAAACGATCACAGCTGGGACGCTATTTAGATCTTTGCTTACATTTATAATCCGAGACAGTAGCTTGAAACAAAAGGCTATAATGAGTGTTTTTCTAACAGTAACTATTTTATAACAATTCAATTTGCTTTCATTATCTCTTACTGCATCCATCTTCAAAATGATTGAGGCCGTATTTAGTGGGACTGCATTCTCACTGTATTCTAAAGGATGTTAGAGCTCTGCAGGAGTAGCATTAGTAAGTAAAACATTAACATTTTTGCTTACTGTATGTCAAGTGTACTGTAAGTGACCTAAGAATTTTTTCTAACTGTGTTTAAATTTGTACTTTATCTTGTTTCAGCTGCATTCAGTCTACATCTGGTGCAGGTTAAGTACCAACAAATGACTGATGAAAGACTGCTGAAGCCTATGTCCTTGTCAGAGCTTGTAAATGACATGTTAGAGGTGGTAGATAAGTCAGTTTCTATAATGTCCCAAATGTCTCATGTTAAATTAACTCCACTGCAGTTTACAACTAGCTATGACTGCAAATTGTCAACCAAGGAAAGTCAGTAAGTCGCCTGGGAATGCAAACAACAAGCCAGATCAGTTGCAGGTCCGTTGGGTTACCAGATTAGACACGTATGGTTCAGGCTCGGTAAATCAATAGCTTAGCCAGTAGAGTGAGTAGCCACAGCAGCCAAGCTCCTGCTGGCCTCTCAATTGACATCACCAGCTAATCATTAACTGGAATAGTTGCCAACTTTTAAAGAGTTAGGCTTTGCCGACCTCTCAGTAGTTTCTTTTTTGGGTCTTGTCCTGTGCCATACCATCCTGCCCCAACACCAAAGCAATGTCATATGGCATCTGAATATTGTAGAGGGTTGAGTCACCCATCATGGCGAATAGCAGCTTGACTGCATGCATGTGTGTATGAGTGCTTGTTTGCGTACACGCCTGTGTACATAAATGTGTGCAATACTGAAGATGGGCTCCATTACTTCTGCAGAACGATATCTCTTGACTTCTATCTTTTAAATTATTTATTTCATGAACAGTATATATATTTTGTTGCGGGTTATTGGGGCATGAATAAGCGTGTGTCACGGCCTTTTCACAATCCCTTATGAGCGAATCCCACCCCCCATCTCTGCCTTGCCCCCAGCAGGCCCGGCTCAGAGTTCTTCTGATAGCCATGAAGGGATTTGGGCTGGATGGGCAGACCCTGACTGGGCTGATTGCTTTGAATGGCACTGGCTAAAGCTGCCTTTGAAAGCAGGGGCGTTGATGAGCGCCTTCTCAGAAGAGCCTGTGTAGTCACTGCCTCTGGGAGGGACCCTCACTAATACCCCAGCATTAGATATACAGCAAGAGGCAGGGATCACCAGTCACCCCCAGCCATACACACACACATACATGCACATAGACATGCACACACCCACTTACTTAAACAACAACAGAAAAGTACTTCCAGTAAACTTTTTGAATTTTACTTATGTTGCCTACTAGTTGATGGATCTGCATGTCACTCAAGCTATACAGTGAAATAACTAACTTTACCCTCCCAAAATATTGTAGAGTGGAATTATTCATACTATTTAAGTCCTCACTCAGTTTGATGAACAGCATGCCGCACATCTTTCTATTTGTGCTGAGGCATATTTGAAAAATAAGCTCAGAACAGCTTGTGAAGACAGAGAGCAAGGATTTCCGCAAGAATATGTGGGCTTGCTTGTTTTGTTCGCTGTTTAACCTTGTCCTTTTGCTCTCATAAAACACCTTGAACATGAGAGAAGACAAATTACAGCTTCAGACGCAGGTGTCCTGGTGCGTTTTTATCTCTCAGCAGGCCCCCAGGGTACATTACCTGTGTTCCACAGAGCTGGCTGTGACATGGGAGCTGTCACTGGTGGGGCCCCTGAGGCCTGGGCTGCTGCTCTGAACAGGGTGGCCTTCTCTCTTTGATGGCCTGTCCCCCAGAGCAAGGAGCTCTGAACCTAGGACGGGTCCGCACCCAGCACCCCTGACCCCGAACCCAGTTACCCCTTGACTTTGCTATCACCTTAGTCATGGGAACAGGCATGTCCACCATAAGCATCCTCGGTGATTAACATGAAAACACATTGGCTACACAGCTTCATGCTCATTATGGTGAGTGGTGCAAGTTGAGGCACGGCAAGACATCAGTGCTTTAGAGTACTCATCTTTACTGTGATCATATGTATGGAAAATTCCCAGGTAACGCTTGTTGATGTCAGTAAACCTTGTGTCAGTCAGTGAGTTGAGGATACGTGCTTGTCTTCCACAGCAGTCGAATGGCTTGAGGCGAAACAAGCTCATTTTGTGTGAAAGAGAGAAAAAAAGAAGGGGAAAAAGAAGTAGCAGTAAATTACTGATAAGTGACAGAGAGAGCAGGTTATCGTGTGATAGCATCAGTGTGGAATGAAGGCCTTGAATGTGTGTGTGTGTGTGTATGTGTGTGTGAATTAACCCTTTGACACGTCTCACGGTGAGGACGAAGGTGAGTGAAACACAGACGCGTAGATGAACAACCGTGGAAAGAAGAGAGGCGGAGAGGAAAATGGGAAAGATGTTAGTAGGGGAGTGGGTGGTGCATACAGCGCGTCTGGCTTTATTTTCAATTGCAGTTTACGATTTTTCATGGTCATGTCTCCCCTGCCTCCTTTTCAAAATAATCGGCTGTCGGTTTTTGCGAGTCTGGCCGCCTTTCATTTCAGAGGTTTGTTTTTGAAAAGGTTGCTATTATAGCCAAATGGTTTCTGTGCTTCTCTAAACACGGCAAGGCATTAGGCCGGGCTCCGGTTACAGGGCCTGGCTCCTAATGAGAGACCCAATCACACAGAGGGAAAAGACGGATCAGTCCTGCTACACCAGACCCAACCTGTGGTTTACCTCTTGAAACATAACCACACTCCATCGTTCTTTCTTTTTCCCTTTCTTTTTCTCCCGCTCTGTCGTTCCCTCCACCTCCTGTCATGTCTCTTCTGTTTTACAACTAAACTTGATCAAAGTTGATTGTGCAGCTGCACTGTTCCACACAGATCTGTAAATAAATAGATTAACACCAGGGCCAAAATCTGGCTTGACAGCTCGCGTGGATTGCAGCCATGGCGCTAGAATTAGTTTCATCTTATATGGGTTGAGAGATTTTCCTCTCCGGCCGCAGACAGTGACTGTGAGTGAGAGGAGTGAATGGCTGTAGGTTTTTTCAACCTAAAAATGATATAAATTACTAGACATCTGACATCAACAACCGATATATCAACACAGATATTAGCTGTAGTTAGCTGGCAATAGGCACTGATTCTGTTCCTGTGTGCCTGTGTTACAACTTGGACTCGGACAGATTTTAAAACTTGCCAGGAACTTTCAGTTATTTTCCTCCAGAGTCTCTATTTCTTGCTTGTTGTTGTATGTCTTGAAAAGAAGCCATACAGTTTGAGGACAATTGCACATGTTTTGCTCTAATAGAAACATTTTTAATGTGGGCGACATATCTTTTCAGTGATTAGAGTGAATCCATCCATGTTTTTATCTGCTTGCATCTTTCCCACCACTTTTTAATGCAATCCCACCACTAAAATGTGCCTTATCTTCGATCTGAACACATCTTTGCGCTGTGTGTATCGCATTTCATAGCTATATACTGTATATGCTATATACTGTATAGCTATGGTAGCTATGGTCTTAGCTCCTGCTCTAATTTCTGCTAACCTTGTGACTCTCCACAACTCTTCTTCCAGTGAACATAGAAGTCTACTGTATTTGCTCTGTGAAGGTTGTCTGTTCTCCACCACTGAGTCACAAGACCCTGTCAGTAAGACGGTGGCTTTGACTCCTGCAAAGCTGGAGTGGAAGAGAGGATGGAGGAGAAGAAGAAGAAGAAGAAGAAGAGACAGAGAGCAGTATGCACAGTCTTCTGTCACTGCCAGACACTCTTCAGTCTTCTTGCAGTGGGGACTATGATTTATGGAGGAGTCTCCACGTTGTAAGAACCTGAGCAGAATCACTCGCTTCTGCAGGAAGAGAGAGAGGGGGAGAGCAGTCTCCTCTGTCCCTGGTGTTTCTCTTACACACCTATGTTAGCTCTTCTTATTTCAATTTCTGTTTATAGTTTTGACAGATTATAAAAAAGCAATGCCAGTTGGATACCTTCTCTTTTCCCCCTTCTGTTCTTTTCTCTTTTTTTTCAAAGTGAGTGATTGTTAAACAGTTTATGTATTCTCTTTCTGCCTGTGTGTTTATTGGAGGTAGTGAATTAGGTTTGAAACCATCACTGGAGGTTGTGTTTGAAACTTGAAAGGAAGCCCCCTTAGCACAGGCCCCCTCCCTCTCTCTCTCTCTCTCTCTCTCTCATCCCCCCACCCTCTCTCTCTCTCTATCTTTTTCTCTCTCTCTCTCTCTCACTCACTCACTCACACACAAGCTCACACTCTCTCAGCGTTAGCACAGTTGTCACACTGTGGCGCCGCTATCTGCACATTATTAGTTATTACTTTATCGGCTCCCAAAGCTGTCAGAAGACACCCTCCTGGAATATACAGCAGGCATAAGCCATCAGTCCTCATTACGCTAGACCCGTGTGCAATTTACACCCAGCTGCCGCTCACACAACCATGACAACATGCTAATGTGTATGTGTTTTTGTGTGTGTGTGTGTGTGTGTGTGTACGCACACTTCTATGCAGATGACAGGGCTGCACACATATGATATGAACACACCTTTGAGGGAATGCACTCACATGTATGAATGGGGCAGGGCTAATGTGTAACATGATAAAAGCATCCACCAAGGCCTTTATGTATGCGTTTGAAGAGAGCAAAGGCTTATGTTTTTTCATGCTTAGTGCTGCTGCTCCAAGCCACCAGGAGGCAGGGACAACATTGAAAACTGCCGCTCAGGACAGCTCAAGTCCTGTTCAACACACAGGTGTGCGGTAAAGCCCCCGGAGGCACCTGGGACAGAACAGGGCCCAGCAAGTCAGGCTGGGTGAGTTACTGCGTATCCCAGAGATATAGATCAACACAAACGTCACATCACCTGAAAAAAACGAACTGCTTGTGTGTGTGTGTGTGTGTGTGTGTGTGTGTGTGTGGATGAGGGGGTGGAGGGGTTGTAAAAATAAAAAAGAGCATCATATCAACATAATGAATTATGTTTTGATTCTGCTCTTGCATATTTTGCCTGAGGTGGCTGTCATGAACAGATGTACAAGTCAGGTTCTCATCATTACTGTTAGCGTTGGAATATAAAGATTGTGCAAATCAGACCTCCTGCACCGACATGCCGTTGGATGCTTATTACCCAGTCCTGTTGCCAGTGACTAAACTCTCCACCGTTTGATCTAGCAAAGTGGCCACATTAGCACTGACTAATTCCCTTGGCTGTGGGTTTGGAAATAGCACACGTTCCTGAGGCCTGCTGTCACACTGTGATTGTGAGAGTTGAATTAAGTCTTTGAATCCTTCCCCTCCTCCCCACATGGTTTTATTAAGAGGCATCAGTTGGGCACATGCCCTCACCTATCTGTCAATCACAGGACCGGCGCCCTGTGTTTGGCATGACGAAGAAGTGGGTCTCTTTCATTAGCTGCGTTTACACGGATCCTAATATTCCACTAATAATCGGAATAATAGCCCAATCAGAATAAAAATGCCTCATGTAACCACCTCAATCAGAAGAGACTGGCCTGATCGGAAGAAATTTTCAGTCGGGTTAAGAGGGGTGGTGTAAACCTTTGATAATCAGTTCAATAGAAATTATTAGCGCCTAATAACCATGTAAACGCTTAATCTGATCGTTTCTCTCTGGTTGGAATAAATATATTCTTTCTGCGTATGTTTGCCCCACGTGGGAGTAACATTAGGTGATGTGAACAAGTTTTGGGGAGGGAGAGAAACGTGACGCTATAAAAAACAAAACTGGTCTGGTCTGTCTCTCCTCCTGTGTGAAGATTGCAGAAATATGTGCTGCTGAGATTGCTGCTTAATTAGAAAGAACAGCGGAAACGCAAATATTGTTCTTAAGACACGATGTAGGTCCATCTTGAAAGTTGTATTAACGGGCAGAACCACTTTTTCTTCTTCTGTTATATTTCTGGCAGATTAGATGCGGAACCACTTTGCGCGTGTCAGAAAAGTTATATTCTGATTAAATGCTTTTGGGCATGTAAACACACATCTCACCGGATCACTTTATTTTGATTTCATGTAAACAGTTAAATTGGAATCTAATTTCAATCAGGTTGAAGAAATATTGTCCATGTAACTGCAGCTATTGTTGATGTTTCTCTGAACTTAGAGGAAATATCTGCGTTGTCATACATGCGCAGTAGAAAGGAGCCAGTGTACTTTCTTTTAATGGATATGTTCCAGTGACCATCCTGACAAATTATGTTGACTCATATTTGATGGTTATTTGTGTATTTATTCAGTAATCTCAGTTCCAGCTGATATTTATACAGCGATAAGTCATGTTATTTTTCTTTGTCAATCACTATTGCATGCTCCAATTCCAGAGAATGTATGTCAACTAAAGAACAGTTTTTTTTTTGTTTTTTTTCATGAAGCATACTGTGCAGCTGTTATAATAATTTTATGGAGGGCAGACTCTTAAGAAGGTCATGAATAGTAACATTGCAGCACGCAAGCCTTTGAAGCACCGGTGTCTCCAGTTTGCTTCTTGCGAGAGAGACATGCCCGTATTTGTCTGCTCCTGCATTATCAAGAGAACGCAGGAGTATGGATGGCCAGCAGCAACAGGAAGGATTTGCTAAGTTGCTCTTGGATAGCTGAGCCTCCATCCCACATAATGCTAAACACAATTATGCAAACTTTTTTTTTTTTTTTCAATGAGAACAACACAAAATAATGGCTTTAATATATGCCCTTACCTCCAGCAAGTGTTTTGTATGCAAATGAGGTGTGATTTCAGGGACGGAGAGGCGGAGTGTCTCTTGCATCCATCTTTTGTTGCCAGGCGGATTAAGGGAGATCTGTTATGGTTTGTTAACATGAGAGCTTTTGATTCGGATTGAAACGAAACCATGTGTAGAATTAGATTAAAGACAATGTGTGGTGAGTGGCGGCTCAGGCATGTGCTGGACTTCACCCGCCCGTACGCCAGCGCTCACCACTGTGGTCCCATTGTTTGGCCCGGCTTCTGTTGTGAAGTGGGTTTTTGTCCTGTTTTTGTTCTGTAATGGGCTATAATAACTTATATAAATCACAGTGACTGAGCTGGAGCTCCACAGTTTGGGTTTGGCATTGATGGAAGGCCTGGTTCTCCAGAGGACTGGTGAGCAGAAAGTCTTGTGTATGCTGGGGGAAAGTTTGAAAGTCAGCGGGCTTTAGGTTTGACAGTGTTGTTTTGTTATGAAGGGAATCAGCCTGAGGT
Organism: Thunnus thynnus; assembly: GCF_963924715.1. NCBI lineage: Eukaryota > Metazoa > Chordata > Actinopteri > Scombriformes > Scombridae > Thunnus > Thunnus thynnus. The sequence goes on along the minus strand of NC_089517.1, from coordinate 29,551,889 downwards.
TTTCTTCTGGGGAGGAAGGTCAAATAAAGAGAGAGGAAAGCTTTGATAGTGATCTACAAACAGTGTGTTAGAGCAGGACAGGTGAAGAAATAAAAATATAAAAGGGAACTGAATTTGTGTGAATTTTACCCTGTCTTTTGCCTTGCCTGAAGGGTTATATTTTGATATCAAAAAGAAAGCGAGGAAAAGAAGGCTAGATTTGAAAATGAGGCTGTTCTCATTAAAAAGGGCACACAAACATCAACAAAGGGTGAGAACATAAATAATGTTTTCTTGGAAACTGTAGTCAAGTGGAAGCGAGTGTTTTTCTAATGTTACGTGAAGGTTTGCGTTTCTGATCACATGTAGGGATGATAAATTAAGGAATTAGGAATTATTTAGAGCACTCACTGTGTTCATTACTAGTCAGTGATGTTTTGTCAATAGCAGAACTCACTTCGTCTTGTAAGCTTTGGGCGGTGCATTTAGTTACACTGCTGGGAATTGTCCGTAACCCTGTTTTACATTGAAAATAGCCCAGAGTAAAAGGGGTAAGAGGAGAGAGAGAGGGGGGTACAAAGACTAACCACTGATTAATTATGCACATCCCTGATTGTGACATGCTATCTGCTGCTATTAATGGGCAAGGATAATCACTCTGGATTGTAATTGCAGCCTCTGACTTCAGAAGTGTACTGTGTCCAACATCAATCTTCATATGAAACCCTGCAATTTGGAGAAGAACTTCATTTGCGAACTGTTGTTGAGTATCCAACTCAGCTCATTTTTAAGAAGAGAAGTGAAGTGTCGAGGAGAAGTGGGGGCAGAAAGGGTGGAGGGTTGCTTTAAACGATGTCAGCCATAGACACGCAAGTTAGAACAGGAAGCTGTGATATTACTGTACACTGCTTGAGGTTATGAAAAATAATTAGAGATCTGTGTGGAAGGAGAAAAAAAAGTATGCATTTTGAGGTGGCATATGAAAGTTTTCACAGCTTTCATTGTTTGAACTTTTAATTCAGCTCTAAATGAGTGTCATTATTCTCACTCACACATGGTATTACTGTGGAGGAAAATATATACGAGAGCTTGGAAAAAAATATCACATTAAAATGTTAAATATGAGTTAATGAGAAAATAACACTCACCAACTGATTTTAAGGCTTCATCAAAACTGCCACAGAGTCATTTCAGGTACAGTATTTGCTATGAAATGTGTTTCCGTAAATGTAAATGTCTGTTTTGTGTCATGTGCGTAATAACTCTGCCTATTAGAGGGAAAATATAAAGAAGATAAATGGACAGTTTATTCCCCATTTTATCCAATTTCAGCACATTTTTTTCATTACAAACTCAAACCTTATAAAAAAATAACAAAGTGAAATTGAGCCCAGCTTTTCTTTTTTTTTTTTTTTTTTTTTTTTTTTTTCTTGCCTTCTCCAAAAGCTTCCCTGGCAGTTTGTCTAAAAGCCGAAATGAAACGAAGAATGTAATTAGAGGGAAGGGAAACTTTTAAGGGGAATTTCAGAATACCGAGCAATCAGAGCCTTAAAAGCAGCTTTTGGTCCCCCATCAGAGAGTCTCCTGCCCAGCCACAGACAGTGTCAGTACACAGAGTGTAACGGGCCCCCTTTCCACGGAGGCACACAATGTCTGTTTTTATTCCACCTTCTATGGCTGTGCTTTGCTGCTGTCACACCTCCCTTATATTAACCTTGCTGTGTGGCTCTGGGATCCCAGAGGAAACCACAGTATACAGCCTTTCCCCCCCACTGGAAAGACAGGAAAGGGAGTTGGAGTAGTGGGTGATGCGAGAAAAGTAAGATATAGAAAAAGAAGATCAGGTGTGTGAAAGGCAGAGACTGGGTGAGAGAAATCTATGAAAAAAAGCATGAAAAAGTCTGTTCTTTGGTTCTTTCAGGCCCATTGGCGAGGCTAAACAAACAGCGAATGCTTTGGAGAGACACATTAACTGTAACTGCCCTTGATCTGCCAGTGTTTAGAGTGCTGTCGGCACGGCTAATAAACACTTCATTTAGTTTTAATGGTGCCGGCGCCTCTCTGCAGCCTTCAAAAGTACCCTTTATTTGGGTCATTTACGGCTCTTCCTCGAGGAGCACCCAAGGGATGGCAGATCCAGTCCACATCTCTGTCTGCCGGAGCACTCCAGGCCTGGGGAAAATTAATAGGGCTATCTGGGAAAAATAAATAAGTGATGGGCTTTAGCCCTGCCAAACAGCCCTGAGAGCTTATTAAGGCAAAGTGAAGTGAGATGGGGCAGCAGAAAGAGAGATTTTAATATGAATTTTGCACCTTTTAATGTAGGGCCAGGCTCATTCTTTTCTCAGTTTCATCCTTTCTCTTTTTTTTCTCTTTTATTCCATTTCCTTGTGCACCCTCACCTACCTTCTTCTTCCTTTGCCTCCGTGTTTCTCTTCTACAGTAATTGTAAACACAGCAATTATGGATTGTGTGAGACTTAATTATAGCTTGTGCAGAGCCCTGGGGGAGCTCTGGCGGAATGCTGCGGCTGATAAAAATGCTAGCTCATCAGCACCCCTCCAATGGTGGCGAGCCCCAGTGAGAGTGGACCAAAGGGAGCCGTTCCCCCAGGGCCCTCCCAGCCGAAGGACCAATTAGTATTAGGCGGGAATTAATCTTAACGGGACACAGCCACTCAAACAGGTCCTCCCAAGGTGAGGAGGAATTAATGTGGTTGCCTTATTGGTTATTGCTGCTGTTGTTTTAGGTCGTTCATTGCTCAGCGCATAGAGCTTAGGTGTCTCGATAGACCAGATTGGCCTGTAGCTGACATGTGTTCTTCTGCACGCGCTGTGTCAAGACACGAGTTGGAGGAAGCTCCTGGATTAGAGAATAAACGAGCAAATCGAATCAGAGGAGAAAACGTGTGGTCTAATTTTTTGCTTTTAATGTCTGCTGCAGCTCCGTTTATTCTTTTCTGGAATGTTTTTACATAGTCAGTTGGAAAGGGGAAAAAAATTGAAGGCAGCAGCCTGTGAATTTAAGTTACTGCTTCTTGTATTTAGACATTCAAAGCTCAGCCCTATTGTCAGATCCCATCAGGCGGGGGCTCATATAGTGATCCATGCCCAGTTTGAGTATTGATTTCTGGGGAGCATGGCTCCATTAAGGTCCTGCCCGGGGGTGTGGAAGGGTCAGCAGGGGAAGTTGCGGGCTGCCGTGACCCCAGCTGCAGTTTACAATCGATTAACTCTGACTGGGAAGGGAGAAAGTCCTGGGGAAGTAAGCACAGGGCCCCACACGCGATTAGGCTACATTAGCCCTCTGGTCAGAGCTGTTCCAGAGGTTGCAGTAAGTTAATTAGCACTTTCTTATGATATCAGTGATGACAGGGATAAAGCAGCTAGCATTGATTCAGCTTTACTCCATTTCAGCCGTAGAGACCCACCACCAAAACACCCAATACTCCCAACCTCCCTCTTCACAATCGAGCACAAGATGCACGTCACTACCCGGAAACGATTAGTAAGCACTAACCTGTTATGACCGCTAATATGCTAACTAACTGTAAGTGTTGATCCAAATATTTAAAGCAGTGTGAAGTGCAATTTGAAATCTTTGCTGATTAGATTGAGAGTGTTGGAGTAAAAGGTCTTTCACTGTTTTATTTTGTTGTGTTTGCTTCTCTGACTTCTCAAAATTTAAAGGGTTCATGGATTTGTATATATTGCTTCTGACAGTTTGCGATGGTTTGATGAGGGGAGGTTGTTCTCTTACAATACCCATCCATATACAACTTCCCTCTTTGTATATGCAATTTAAGGCTTGAGATAGGGCTTCCTCTTTGACATCTGGATGCGTGTCCTCCTCATCATGTGTGTTTTTGCCTGTGACTGCTCATTGTCTGCCCCAGTTTCCTCAAGAGAAAACACAAAGAGCCTGCACTAATTTTCTTATTTTGGCAATTAAAGTGTAAAGGTGTCAGAAGCTGATCATCTTTGTCTACCCCGCTTACCGCCTAACCAACATCTCGTCATGTCTCTCCAGTAATCCCTTTGTTGTTTGCCTGCCATTTCCTTTATTTTGCCTCCTGCTCTGTTCTTGTCATCCGTCTTTACTTCTCCATCTTTCTTTCTCTCTTGCGCTACATCGTTCTCTCTCCTCTGCTGGTCTCACAGTACTCCCTTTGTTAAATGAAAGGTTTGCCAATGGATCACTCACGCTCTTTGTTCTTCCTCCTTTGCAGTATGCTGCTTTCAATATTGTTTGTTTTACCAGCAGCTAAACTGCAGTACACCTTCTTTCTCTCTCTGTCTGTATCGCTCCATCTCCGTCTGTCTGTTTTTGCTCGGGGCCCAGCCATGCAAGTGAACAGCGACAGATGAAGCACCTTGTCTGTCAACAGTGTTGGAGGGAATTAATCACGACTCAGTAAGTGCTCTGATGAGGATTCAGAGATGCTTGTTAGAGATAGAGCCATCAGGTGTGTCTGATCCGTCATGCACTGACAGCAGCCTCGGGCAGGACACTGAGCCAGGTATTAAGGCCTGTTTAGGGCCCAGTCCTGCCCTCAGGTGCTAGTGGTCATGAGCACACAGGACTTAAAATTAACACCCGCCAACCCACCAAATGCAGGTTAAAATTAATTATGGTGGGTAGTGTTATCAAATTGCAATGTCTAAAACAATGCATCAGATCATGCGCACAGTGTCCAGCAAACCTGCTATTCATTCATATATGACACACTATGGGCAACAGATTTGTGGGAAACACATATTGGAGGAATGGCTCAGCACAAAAAATGTTTTTGTTTTGTTTATTTCTTTGTACATTTATGTTATAATATAGTTATAATGTGTAAAATTATGTGAAAACCTACTAACCAAAAATGAAGGTAAGCCACACGTATTAATATACACACACTAAAACACACGTACACGTTCTCGTATGTAGAGCACAGTGCCACTTAGAGACAGACAGACACAAAACATTTGTGCACCTCTGAATATTAGTGGCTATATGCGGCCATGTCTTCACATGCCAAGGAAGTGCCTCTGCTCCTTTGGAAAGCCAAAGTGTATGTTATGGCTTTGTGACAAATCTCTGACATGACACACTAATCAGATAAGAGCTCAAACCCGAGGCCAGAGAGGGCCACTGAGACAAAAGAACAGGTTGAAAAATAATAAATACCTCTAAAATGTTACAAATTATAAGTGCTCTGCTATTGAGGGAGTCTATATGATCTGCTCTTTGTGTCTGCGCCCAGTTGCACATTCCTCAGGGTAATTTACAACATGGCTCCGAGCAGCTTGTTTAATTTCGGAGCCCAAATGAAAGCGTTTGCGGCATATTGGCATATTTTTCTTGTTAAGCAATGTTTAAGGTAGAGATAGACACAGCAGTAATTGCTGGTTTGACTGAGAGTAGGAGTTGAGTTAGCAGACATCAACACTCCCCCTGCCTTGGGTAGAGAATGAGAATAAAAAAGATAATGTTGCAGATAAAGCATGAGAGAGGTATGTCATTTGCTTAACTATTTCACAGTTGGAGAACTCACATGGATCCTGCAGAAGATGCGAAGTAGATTCGAAGTACGAAGGGAAACATTTGAGCAGAAGAAGATAAACAAGAAAGCAAAAAAAAAAAAAAAAAAAATAACTGGGACAGAAATTAAGAATGAGGACACATCAGCCTGTAATAGCAGTAGCATAACAAACACAAGCCAAAATTAGTCTCTCACAATAAACTGACAGGGGTATAAAAACAAGCCTGCGTACATGATGTGAGATTATAATGAGGCATTGATTGTTTGTCCTCAATTTCCATTTCAGTTCCCTCTCAAATTGAAGGCAGACACTTGTAAACAGCCATACCTATGTCTTTGCTGTTCTCATTAGCTTTTCTTTTTATTTTCCCCACACGTTGTTGAGCTAGCGGATCTAGATGAGAGAGCCGTGTCACTTCCTGTTTGCGGGAGTGCATCCTGTTTTCCTGACCATGTTCTGGTCGTCTGTTCCCGGGCTGGTGTTTATGGCCTGGTTTGCAACCATCTGAATGTAGCAGCGAGGGTCCTATGGGATGTTTGTTTGTACTGTCTTTTATTATGCAATTTTTTAAACTGCCATTGTGGCAAGACAGGAATGTGCCATTGCTTGTTGTTGGCTGCTAGAGTGAGAAAGCCCAATTACCACGGGATCCCAGTGCCTGGTTGTAGTTGTAGGCTGGGCTGTGAGTGTGTGTGTGTTAGGGTGTTCTGGTGAGCAGCTGTCCCAGGCCTCACTGGCAGTGATGGCAGGGGATGTCTATGGTTGTAGCGGTGACAGTGAGGAGGAGGAAGAAGCAGACAGGCTTATAAGGGACTTCGTATGTGTTTTGTGCTGCTACCTTGGTTCTGCTCAGCAGCCAGCTCTCCCTGTCTGTCTCCCCCACCACTTTTAACTGCTGTCTGATGTTGTAAAATCTTGTATGCGAGTCTGCGACTGAAGTCGTGCGTGTTCCTCCCAGTTTACACAGTATGTGTGGCCAATTAGAGCTGGGGTTATGAGGCAGATGTATGGATTATAGTCTATTATTCCTTCTTCCCTAATGTTGACCATTAACTGCTGTGTCATTAGTTACTTTACCAACTGTGGTGGCAGCACAGGAAGGCACACAGTCTGTCTTACACATTTCTCTGTGGGTACATGGCACGGGACATGAGAATGTGCCTGCAAATGGTGACAGTATTCTGGGGAATTTTAGTAGAGTAAACCAGGAACCACATTATATTGCTGCCATCTAATTAAATGAAAACAGCAAGTAAATCAGCTTTATTTGAAAATTGTGCTTTCTTACATTTGAAAATACGTGTTGTGGACTTGTTTGTCACTGTTAATTTATCTTTTTTTTTTTTCTCAGGGATGTACAAACCTTCAATTTGACAAAAGAAACAGACATGTATGAATTGTGAGATTTTCAGTGTCGCTGCAGTGTTGTCGCAGTAAATACAACAGTAACCTGTGCATGATTCCACTATTCTGCTGTTCCACTATGGGCACTGTGTTGTATGCGACGCAGCATTGACTTGCTGTCTGTCTGTCTCATATCCAGTGTGGCAGCGTAGTGAGCGGTGTCTAATGGAGCCTCTGATGAATAATGAGTCCATACACTGGTAATGTTCTGTGCCGAGTAACGGCTGCATTGGTTTCTGTCCTGTTAACTCCACTGGTGTAAGATTGATTGTGGTGTGCTCCACAGTCATACAAAGACACTTCATTGCTTGGCAATGAAAATAAAGCTTCTCCTACTGAAATGAAGAGCAATGGGACTGGGGCAACAGAGGCAGACCAGCGCCAGGCCTGGAGACAACCACAGCCCCGTGTCGCCAGCATGAGTGAGTGACACACCATGAAATAGGCACCGCTCCAATAAGACTTATTTGTTTACACATTGCTTTCTGCCAATTGAGGTGTGGCAGAGTTTGTTATTTTTGCCTTAGTCGAGATGAACCTTAGTCGCCCCGATTAGCCCTCTCACTTTACTTAGAGATCCTCTACCAAGACTCTCCTTCAAATTACACTTGACACTGTGAAGAAACATCTAATAGAAGTGTGTAATGGGCTCTGATGACAAACTACACGGTTGGAAGACCATGTAATCTCCCCGCAATTAATTAAAGTGCGTCGCGCATGTGTGTGTATGTGTGTGTGTATGTGTGTGTATGTGTGTGTTAGGATTTTTTTCTTACTCCCTCTCTCTCACACCCACCCTAACCAGATGCCAAAAAATAACTGAAGTAACATAGCCTGTCAACAGTAAAAAATGAAGACCCATACCCTAACAAAGAAAGGTACTTAGAGCTGGCAGAGGGAGGCAGATGCAGGGTTATTTGTGCTCCAGTGCTTCTCAGTGTCCCGGTAAGGGTCCTCCACAGCTCAACATCTGTACCTCCACCCGCCTAATTACCCACAACACCCCTGCCCAACCGCTTCCTAGTCTGTCACCACCTCAAAGCTCGCTGGAGAGGAGAAGGAAAAAGAGAAGGTGAGAGGAGTGTTACTCCTCGCCGGTCTTCATTGTACAGTTTCACCGTACAGTATAGAGTTTTTTCCCGGTTTCATTTTTTTCTGCTTCAGGGGTACTATACATATTGTAAAGTGAACATTATTGTATGCTGTAATTGTTTATACATAGCAGTAGTATGACTTTTACCTGAAATGTTCATTCTTACTGATCAGAAAACCATATTGAAGGAGGTGCTGATTCTCTCTCTCACTCCTGCTCCTCCTTATCCATCTCTCCACATTGTTCTTGTGCTTTACTTTTGTTATTTATCTCTTTATTTATTTATTTCCCACCACAGTATTGATTCGTAGACAGAGAACAATTAGGGCCATTTTGCAGATAATTCCCTTGTCTTTACTTATTTTTATAAGTAAATGAGAAATTTGCCATGCTTTATGTAAGTTTTGATGGGAGCTATCAGTTTGGAGTTGCTTGTGCCATTGATTTGATTAAAGGCATTATCCATTGTCTAATGAGTTTTACACATGGCTGAGTGGTAAATAATCACCCAGTGATTTCTGACCCAGAACTCTTCTTCACACCCCCTCCTCCTCTCATTTTTCTCACTTTCTCCCTTTCTCACTCTCTCGGAGCGGAGGACCAGACACTCAGTAGTTCACAGAAGAGGTAACGGAAATCAATTGAGACCATGATTTGAAGAGTTTTTTTTCTTCTTTTTTCCCCCAGCTCAAGTCAAATTGATTCCTTTGCTTGTTTTGCTTTAATATTCATTTTAGGTAAGTGTTGAGTAAATGTGCAGAGAATGAATATGAATATTAGGTGCCAAGCCTCTTTGCATGAGATCAGTTTTGAAAACTATAAATTTTACCCAGCTGAAAATTGTCTGACAATTAAAGCGTGTGTGTATAATAAGCAGTGTCTCTATTGGGTGTTTAGCTTTATCGAGCCTGTCTGGAGATGGAACTCATACCTGCTGCTCTGTGAATTGCAGCACATAAAAGATGGACTGAATATGTTCCCGGGGAATATTGCCCTCTCCAAAAGACCAATCCGTCTTGCTTAGGGAGGCAATCTTAGGTGCGGTAGATAAACTAATATTTGTGTATAACCTCAGTCAGACAATACAAATGATCGGATGATTTTTCATCTCCTTATGCATACAGGGAAATATGAAAAATTGAGGTTTAGGAATATTTGCAGGGTCTGTGAGGCGGCTGGCTGGGCTGCTGAGTGCCCTGGGCCACGCTCCTCACCAACGACTGCCGAGTGAAGAGTGATGAGAATATTATACCCGTCTGTTTCCCGTCACTCCCCATCCTCCCCTCCTACCTTCTTCATTCTCTCCTCTCACCACACTAATTCATATGGCCACAAGCTGGAGAGACAGAGGGAGTGAGAGTGGTAAAATGAAAGAGAGAGCGGTACACAGGCCATATTTGACTTTTGCCGTCTGACCGCCACCCATGATTGACAATCACGGTCCTTTTTATTGTCCCTCGCACCCTCAACCAACATCCACTCCACCACCGCCAACTTCAACCACAACACACACTTTCTCCATCCTCTGACCCTCAGCTTCCACACTGCAAACAAAAACTTATTGGGTTAATCTGCTGGTGTTACTGGGCCAAACTTTTCATCACATTGGGGAGCTGATGGGGAGGCGGGGGCATAGTGTCATCCCTAGTGTTGAAGTTTTGTCATAGTGGAACTATGAGGCTACAATGCTAATATTAAGAGATATTATAAGATAGCATCAGAGATAGCATCTAAAATCCCAAATACCAAAATGTAACTTTTATTCATGCAGCATGTATGGTAGGTTTAATGTATATACAAATTACAGAAATACCTTCAACAACTGGCTTCACTTTATACTAGGTCTTTTTTATAATATACAGCCCTTGAGAGTATGTATAGCAGGAATTCTACCAATATTGGTCAGGAAAAGGGCATGTTTCGCTATAAAACAGTGCATTTGGTTCCTTCCAACAGCCTCTGGCGTCCCTCTCTATCCTTCTTCTCTTCCTTGGAAAAAAACTGCTGAATCCCACAAAATCCTGCCATCAAGTGCAATTCCCCTCACCACCACCCCCTGACATGGAGATGGTGACATTTACCCCCACGCTCCCCTCTCCTCCTCCCCAGGTTTGGGAATTTTTATTTTTAGTTTATTGCATCGCCTCACGCCGAAGCCTCCATGTTTTCCCTTGAAAACCTTTCTGTTTGCTCTCTATATTTCTGCATTATCTGCCTTTGCCCTCTGTTTTTCAATAGGTCCTTTTTCTCCCCCTTTTTATTTCATTTTCTCCCCCCCCCTCCTTTCTTGCATCTCCCGTTGTATCCCTCTCCCATTCTCTCTCTTTCTCTCGCTCTATATTTTAGCCTTACTGCGGTGAAGAACTTCTCCCCTCCCCTGTTCATGATAAATCAGGGGTCTGAGCGCTGGCACCCGGTCGGAGGCATCAGTCGCGAGGCTAATGAGATAAGCGGTGCTCATCTCTCGCCCCTGTATGGAGATTTATTGGGCCAGGATAAGCAACAAGCTAGCCATCACTCTCAGCCAAATAGACTCCCCGCCTGCATGTGTTTATTCTTATTGCACTGCCACGACCACTGCCGCTGTCAGGGGTGGAGTAGCCCCCGGAGGCCTGCTCCGTGGTAGAGGAAGCCTAGCCCTGCTCTCTGGATCATTACCTTCTATTAGATCAAGAAAACAAGCCTCCACACTGGGGCTCTGAGTGACACTGATGGTCCAATTTCTCTCTATCTCTGAGGACCACATAGGCATATATGAAATAAGATTATTGTATATATTGGCTCCTCACATCCAAGTGTCAACGGTGTGGTCTTTCTTTTTTTGAATTTGCAAGCTCTGCTGTTGGTGCATCTCACATAATAAAAAGTTCATAATTATTCACATACCTGTCTCAGATAAACATGTATTTTAGTAGCGGGGTCAAATGTCAAGGGGCATTCAGGGGCAAGTCATGTTTGGAAGGATGTATTTGAGGAATGTGTGATCTTTGAATTTTCAGACAGTCTCTATCTAAACATCCATGCTCTTTATACTGTAGCCCTTCAAAACTTTTGGGCTAACTAGCTGGTTCTACATAGGCTACAAGTGCACTTTGCTCTCAGGCTTTAAAGCTAGGCTAGGTAACTTTTGAAAGAATAAATAAATCAGTCTTCCATTTACAAATGAAAAGTTGAATTCAAATGCAAATAAATGCACCCATGCTGAATTAAAACACTCTTCAGTCTTACTTGGTCTAGTATGACCAGTAGCTCATGGTGGCTCATGCTAACTAACATTAGCGAACATAAACTAGATATTGATGTGTAACTTACTCAATGATGACTCTTCTCTACCTGTTCTACTGTTTCAGAGTGTGACAGATAAATGTTTCAATTGTTTTATCACAAAAGTAAAACAAAGTAAACACCCTATCTCACAGATTGCAAATGGTGGCGATTTCATGTTTCACAAATGATTGTCTCACAAATTGCAGATCAGTTTGTGATTTCTATAAGGCTCTGGCATGCTCACGCACGGGTGCCAAGTATGGAGTTTTTTTTGATTGTCGAAACATATCAAAATTAACAGGAGAGGAAATTATCCCATGTTTCCAATCACAGCTTGCATGTTGCAAATCTGTAAACCAACTGGCTTTGAAGACAATTGAAGGGTAATTGAACGCCATTATCCTTTAAGTGCCGCATGTGGCCACAATGGCCACTGTTCAGCAAAAGTGACATCGTCCCACTTTGACTCCTCTTCTCCAGCTGCTTATGACAGCATTAATTTCAGGCGACCAGCAGTCTAACACATTAACTGTTGCCCGGCTGGTGTCAGAGAGCTTCAGGCCAGGATGTGCACATCCAGCACCCGCTCATCCCTCCACTCCCTCCCCAGTGCCACAAAAACATATACTCCACTCACCCAACAAGTTCTCCACAAATTGCTTTTACCCTCCTCACCTCATGAGAGTACACATGCACACACAAACTTAAGCCTGGGTGGGGTAGCGGGGGTTAGTTTTTCACCACTCAGGTTATATTTAATCATGGCTGGCGGATGAGGAGGCTTTTCTCTTTATGAAAGGTATTAGAGCAGCACTGTGTTTTCACTCAGCTTTACACTCTGCCCCCATGCTTTTCTTCCCCTGACCTCTGTTACCATGTGCCAGGGAGGAATTTGATAAAGTGACACCGGGCCCCCACTGTCTCTTCCTCTCTCTCCATCTCCCATCTCTGTCTCAGATTCTAATAGTGCGTCTGGCAGGTCTGGTCTGCCTCTCATCTCATCAATGGGGTCACACCTTTGGGCTGCCCTCACTCTCTCTCCACCAGCACTTGCCTTGTCATTTATTTTACTGCTGAAGTGGCCAGCGAACCGGCAGGTCTGATTCAATCTCCTACATCCTGAGGCTGATGTACCGGACAGAGCCTTCGCCGCCTGTGATACAGCTTGCAGGAATGAAGAGGGGGCAGGGTTTTACAGCAGGAACAAGAGGCGCCCCGTGTCTTGCAACTTCCTGCCCTCTGCTCATCCTTTGCTCTTTCCTCATTGAACCTGAACCTTCAGGGAGGATTTTCTTGCGCCATACATTGTTAAAACACACTTTCGTTAGCCGAGGAATCGCTCTCTGACAGAATACTGTATCATTCAACTTTCCCTCTGCATCCTTATGTGACTTACCCCAACCCTAGTTGATCTGTACTACTACTTAAGGGCCCCATTCTCTTTGATCTAACTAAAGTTACAGAGGGAAGTGAGAAGCATTGGGAAAGCTCCAGCAGGGGGGCTTACATGCCCTTTCAACACTTTGAGAAGCTGGGGATACTCTCCATTCTGCTTCATGTTGCACCCAGGGACTCCCCCCACTTCACTAGCATGCATCAGCAGACACTTGGTCATTAGGTAGATTGACAGTGATTGTCTGGCCTGCAGAGCTGAGGCAGCCTCAGCTCAGCTCAGATGCCTGCTTTGAAATGCACACATATAGATTTTGTGTGGGTGAACAGAATTAACAGAAAACGTTACAAGCGAAGGTAATCGATAATGGTGTGAAAGATGCGGCGGACAGTGTGGAAATCACATTTTGGACAGGTTGCTACTTCATAATTGATTGGCTGTAGCTTTAAGCTGCTGCTTTTTTTTTATTCTTTAGCTTTGGGCTAACGGTCAGTGCCTCACTGCTACTCATGAATCTAGTACTAAAGAAAGCAAAAGGTGAAAAGGGTAGTGTAGATGATGGTAGTGAGGCAGCCCTTGAGTGTGATTTTCTACCCTATACAGAACGGCTGTTGTTTTCTTTTCCATTGCTCTGAATTCATGTTGCCCTTATTTCGAGAGAGCAGAGAGGTGTATTATGTGGGCTGTGTGAGTTGGGCATGTTGAACAAAATCCTCCACCATTTAAAGTACCTTTTCTGTTAGACGCAACACAAAACGCTGGTGTACAGTAGTTGTTGTTCCTTGACTCGTAGCACATCGTTGATAAAGTGAACTTGCCGATTTGTACTGTAGCTGTAGTTGCTCTGTGCCTCCTGTAAGAATTTACAGGCTCCATTCCCATTTGGGAATGAGGTCAAATTCATAAGATCTGACTGCTCTGGTCCAAACTGGATCTGACTTCTGTAGTTTGCAAGCATCCTTGCTGTCTTCTCATATTCCTGCATTAGTTTCTTTCCCCATGTGTTTTTTTATGTGTGTGTCTGTATGTGTGCACATGTACATTCAGGGAGGACAAGAATCTTGAGGAGGTTGGGGACTGTCCTCTATTATTCATTAGTGGTAATGAGTGAGAGGAGCTGGCAGCATCTGTGGACTTATTGATCCTGTCCTCTGGTTTCGTGCCTCACCTCCGGTGGGGGTGGGGGTGTGGGGCTCAATCCAGATGCACACCTCTTCTGTGGAGGCGAGGGAACATGCCCAGCCCACTATTTCTTTGCTCTGACTGGCTGGCCACCTGGCATTGAGACCTTACTGTTTCATTGTTTTGGATTACAGTCCCTGTTGTGCCATGGTGTAGAGATTGACTCAAGTGTCATAACATCTGTAATTATACAAGATCTGTCACTATTTTTGGGTGAAAAACTTCAATTTAGGTGATTTTCCTGTTTTCCCTTTTAGTAAATCATCAAATGATGCCCTGTGGGTTGACAGAATTTAAGGTATTTTTGGATTTGAACCGTAACCATACAAATAACTGTCACTCTGCAAACTAAATCCTGAAATGTTTGCATTATGGAGATGGTGAAATGCAGTCATTTTCCCTGCCTTTGTGGCTTTATGTTGAGATTCATGTAGATGTGTATGAGTACCGTAGGATGTGAATTTTGGAAACTGCCAGACAAATAAAATGTTGCAGTATAAAATGTTGAATTTTTATAAAGGATGTGTAATGGCCATTAGGCAAAGACCCGCAGCTGGCCCGTTGACCAAATACTATATCTGAGCCATGCAGAGGCCTCTCTTTCCTTCTCTGTATACCCCCACCCCACCCATTTTACTGCCTTACTGCACAAACGCAAGCAGGCTAAATTAGGCCGGCCCCTTTTTAATACCGCAGAGAAGGGAGAAGCAGCCATTATGAATTATCCTTAATTACAGCCATTTCCTAAACTAATAAAGCTGCTAAATCTTTACTGCAAAGGTTAGTTTACCCAGCATGCATAAAAACCGCGGCATGTGTGTGCATCTGTGCCTCTGTCTGTGTGTGTGTGTGTATGTGCATGCACATGTAGGTGTGCCAGCTCATGCATTCAAGCATACATGCTGGTGATTGGTGTGTGTAAAGAGTGTGTGCATATGTGTGTGTGTGTGTGTGTGTGTGTGTGTGTGTGTGTGTGTGTGTGTGTGTGGGCACAGGAGAGCTGGCTGGCTGGCAGCACCCATAGTCCCATTAATTTCACGTGGGCTCCCTATCACCAGCCACAGATGCCTATAGACACGTAAATGAGTCTCCAGCGAGCGGTGGGCCGCCTCAGCCAGCCAGCTCGGGCCTAATGGGCTGGAAAGCCAGCGTATGTGACGGCAGGAGATGAGGGCCTTATTTACACTGGCAGACATTAGTGGATGGACGCTGATTCACTGATTAACACGTCAGCCTCCCCACATCCTCCCCCCCACCCCCCATGCCTCCAGCAGTTCTCTTCATCCCTTCCCTCTCTCCCTTCAAACATTTACACTCATAGTTACACACATAAATATAAACAGAGAAAAGCATCCATATCCACTACCCCTATATTCCTCCCTTTTTTGTTTTTTCCCCCCTTACTTCTCTCCCTCCAACTTATACCAATGCATATGCCCATACCAGTAGACATATACAGTACACACCAAAAGACACTCAGTCACACACAAATACACAAACCAGTGTTGGAAATGCATGGTGGCAGGCTGCTGAGAAGGGGGAAACCATTTGTGAATGATAGCTCCTGTGGAAAGATAATGTTTCTCATGCAGCGCCGAGTGAGGCGCTGATGGAAGAAGATGACTTTTTGAATGGTTAAGTGGGTAAACGTTAGATCACGGCCGCAGCGCTCCCATTCGCCTCACCCACCATCAATCCCTCCCTCTCCCCTCTCTTCTCTCCCTCGCTCTGCCTTCCTCTCTCTCTTTCCGTCTACTAGATTGTTTATTGAAAAGGCACGAGGAGGCCGCCGATAAGAGATGCAAGGCTAATGCCATGATTTGTGTCAGTCACGCCATACAATTTGTTACAATCGCGACACTTATCACAATATAATATGTTTATTCTGGTCAATTAAGTGGCACAGGAAGGCTTCTGCATTTGAAGTGTCACATTCAAGATGGGACGGGGTGAGGGCGATCAAAGGAAATGGAACTAATCTAATTGTACAGCATCTCACGCTGCTGCCTCCCTAACCGTTGCCATTGCCAGTCAGCCTATGAACTGATGTATTGTGGGATAAAAGAGGGGACATCAGTGCAGGTTTACAGATACAGAGATGGCCAGGTGTAGATTTTGTTAAATGAGCGTGTGCATGCATACACAGACACATAGGGGCAATTGTTGGAATTATATGCACACTGTAACCCAGTCTTTTTATTTTAGAATTTGTGGACTTACTACACAAACAAACAAACATGTTCATGTGTTCATTGGCACATTTAAGCTTTCAATTCACTTTAGCACATACAAAAATACACCAACACATAAATATGCTTATCATTGATAGGCTGCATAAACACAGAACATCTCTTGGACTTTTTTAGGCCTGCAACGCGCTGTACATATTCACACACTCACATACACATACATATACAGCACACACACACACACACACACACACACACACACTCCTTAGCACATAATAGGACAAGCATGACAGAAATGCAAACAAGGTGTGCACAGTAAGTGCGCAAATAATCATACTATTGCGTCGGTCTGCATAGCTGTGCCTTTGATCATGTATATTAGAGCCGACGTGTTTACTTTTGTAAACACACAGACACACGCAGAATAAATGAGTACATCAGCACACTTTTATCCAGGTCTACAGCTGCATGCACACATGGACACACACACACACACACACACACACACACACACACACACACACCTGGACACTTTGTGGCTTGATTCGGCAAAGATCCCAAAAGAGTCAGAGTATACATAAAAGCAGGCCAGGCGGTGAAGGCAGGCTGTGTAGCGGACCAGTGCTTCCATCGATCTGAGAGGGTTCATTAGGTAAGTGCTGACATCACAGATTGATGTCTCTTTAAACCAGTGCCTGCCGAGGAGCTGACAAGGAAAATCAGCACTATTGACTCCCTTAGTGGTATTTGTGTGTATGTGTGTGCGTGTGTGATTGTTTGGCTTTGCAAGCATATCAGTGCGTGCCCATACACGCTTACATATTTGAGTACATCAACGTCAGTGTGCACATGTGTTCCAATAAAATGAATGTGTTTACTATCATTTGGCATACTGGTGTGTCTGTTTGTGTGTGTGTGTGTGTGTGTGTGCGTGCGTTTCCCTAGGCGCCACACTAAATACCCTTGTCTGTGATGGGCTCCTCAGGTGTAGGTGTTCACTAATGTTGCTAGTTATACACTCAGCCATGCGGCTAAGGAGCCTGTCAGCCTGTTTCTGCCTTTACGCCGCCATCCATCCATCCATCCATCCACCGTCACAGAGTAGGGAAGAGATGGAGTGGAAAATGGAGATGAAGAGTAAAGGAAAGAACATAGGATGGAGGAGTTGCAGAGGTGATGGACTATCTATGTTTCATCAGCACATTTAGAAACTTAGGGTGATTATGTTGTGCAAGTTTCTTACTAATTTGTAATCCTCAGAGAGTCTTGACATGGAGCTGGTTACGTTTCATATGAGGCCCTCATAGCTGTTTAGTCGAAATTTAGGAATTTGATTTGGGGGGTTTTTTAATTCATGTCATGGAAAAAAAGACTATAAGTTGTCCCTCTGTATGACCCCAGTCCCCTCATCCTGTACTTGTCGATTGATTTGAGATGTCGTTTGTATTTGATGTGTTTCTCTAATTAAGATCAGGGCGGAATCATTGGCATTGAGCAGCTCCACACTCCCATCGATTGGAGCGAGGAGGGAGCCGGTGTCTGTGAGGATAGTGTGGACAGGAGTGACAGGAATCAAACTGGTGGTGGCCACAGCTATGCCTCACCAAGTAAAACCTCCAGTGTATGTGTATTATGTTTTTATACATATCATGGAGCAGGTGAACAGCAGCAGACAGCAGAGATCACTGCATTTGGTTTTGCAAATATAACCCCGGTGACCTTCTTGTTATAGCATCATTTCTGAGAGCACAAGGTTGTTAAGATCATCAATTTCCTATTTTCATGTTGCAGCTGCAATAAGCATTTTTTTTTGCTGGTCTGCATCTATTGTAATCTATAACAAAGTATTCAATATTTTGTGATAAATTTTAACAGAGGGTGCTGACAGCTGGAAATCAACAGCACTTATTTAACAGTGTTACATTCTGATGGTAATGCAATAAACATTAACTCCTCTAAACACCACAGCACCACATCCTGCCGCTTTAAATGAGCCATTGATCAGCTCCTTTGGAACATGAACAGAGTGTCTTCATGTCCAGTGGAAATGTCTTTAAACGATCTGTAGTCTAGGAGAGACAAAGACCAATTGACTTATCTGGCTTTAATATATCAATACTCTCAAGATGCTGGATTTTCACAAATAAGAAAAAGTAAAACTGTTTGGAAAGTTTCCCTGTACTTTATTTTAGCCTGAGCTGAGCATAATGCAAAGTAAGTGTTTGGATTGTGGAATGTGTAGAACCGAAGGCATGAATCCCTTCCAGGCCGTCACCACCAGAGGCACATCCCCATTGGCTGCCTCCAGGAGATTAAAGAGAATAATTGCCAGCTGATTGGCTGTTTAATTTTTCATGGACCTTTGATGCACAGGGTGTTTGTATTACCTTTATCAGCAGGCATAATAATGGGATAGAGTTTGACACACTTAAGTAAAACAGGCTTTTTCACTTAGTAGAGGAGCCTCTACTTTTCTTCTCTGCAGAAACGAACAGAATAGACTGCAGTGGAGTGTTGGTATCTGTCCAATGCTGCACTTGAAGAGTTTAGCTGCCAAGTGCAACTGTTTACCTGTTTTAGGGACATTTAACTGCATTATTAAATTAATTTGCTCTAAAATTAAGTTTTAATTTAATTTTTGTGAATGTTATTCTAAACTTGTCAATTTTTTTATGACGTTTTTGGATTGGATTTAAATTTAAGTAATTGTTTGTAATATTATATTATTATATATTATATTTTTGTTTCTCAATATGTTTAAATGAAGTGGAAAAAAGCCTTTCAGTGAAGTCTAATACAGCATTACCAAAAATTTAAGCCACAAAATGTACCATTTCACTGAGCTAGCACACAAACTGCTAAAGTAGTTGTCTCTACAAAAATGGAATATTTTAAGTAAAGTAGTGTGCACTGCTGTTGTATTTCATTGTACAGACACTTCTGTTTTTCTTGTCACTTATTGTATGTATACGGTAGGTGCATATTTGAAAGGAACTGATTTTATCCTCGCACAGTATGTTTAATTTCTAATGTCGGGAATCCTCTGGACTCAGCTGCAGCATAAACTGTGTTTTAGCACCTCTCTTAAATCAGTATAAAAGTATATGAAAGCTAGTTGTGCCAGAGCCTCTGAGATCAGGGACAGCTGCAGTTGACAGTCCCATGTTCATACCTCTGCCTGGTGACACTAATCTCTTCCTGTAGGTGACCTACCTCCCCATTCCCAATCTGTCTGTGTGTTTAGGTGTGTGTGTGTGTGTGTGTGTGTTGTGTGATGGTTGCAGCGCATGTCTCCTCTGCGGTTCCGCTTCGGAGGTCCTGGAACGGTGAGCTTCTCATGGTTGTCACTTTGAGGTGGGAGAGCAATCATTTCCTTGGACAACAGTCCCATCCTCATCCCTGCTTCCCGCCTGCTCGGATTAGTTCCTCTCACTGAGAAAATTTGCATCCAAAATATTTTCTCCTTATTTATTTTTTCTCTATTTTTTCCTGTTTTCTTTTCTTTACATTGTCTACCATCTGTGTCTCTTTTTCTCTGCCCTTCTCTGTTTCCTCCCTCCTTGTTTTCCCCCGGACACTGTAGAGCATTTTATTACAATTGTCAGAAAGAGTAACAATTCTATTGTGGGGTGATTACGACAGGGTGTTTTACCCACAGATCACCAGAGCAATTAAAATCTGTAAATAAGGCTACCCATGATGCCTCAGTCCAAACAATGGGGTCCCGTAGGAAGTGTTTGTTTGAAGGAGAACTGTGGAAGAGAGAGTTTCTCTCTCTTTGACTCTCTCTCTCTCTCACTCTCTCTCTCATTAATTAGGAGACGCTCCTTCAACCCGACACGGCTGTGTCGATGGGCAGCTTTGCACAATCGCAGTGACACATATTTCAGACACAAGATGAAGTTGTTTACTTTTGTGTAAGACCTCGCATTACGCCACTGCACTTTGTTTTGCAGCATGGAAAAGATAATGCAGGCCTAATTGTGCCAGCTACAGCTGTTAGTAAGAGGGAAGAGAGAGAGGCCTGCGCCAGCTACTGTGAGGGGGGAGTCAAGCCGGCAAGTAGACACGCATGAATATGACAACACGTACAACAAAATGTGACACTTGGAGTTTGAATTTGACAAAAGTATAGATTTATAGAGAATGAGGTAAGCAATAGAGAAGTTGTTATGGGAACATCTGCAAAGAGGATATTGTTGGGTGTCCTGCTTGAACACTTATTATTTGCAGAAATCTGGTGCCATACTAATATTGGAAAAATATTTCTGAGTGCACTGATCGTGGTCGTGGACCCTTTTCTCCTGGCTAATCTTTTGGCCTGCTTTTCTTCTAGTTCCTTGGCTTGGCAGTGTATCACTTCTGTACGTGGCACCAGAAGACAATCCTGCCAGATAACCAAGACAATGCTGCCAGATAATGTCATATTCCTTGAATGAACAGCTTAATTAGGGCTTAAGCTAAGTGTTAGCACAGAGAGCTAGTGCCGTTCCGTCTCAGTCTCATAACTCGGGGTTGCCATTTTCTACCTGGTTTACAGTAGTTCACAAAGTGATGCAAGCACCTTGAATGCCTCAACTACTTTTTAATGTTTCTTTTTCTTTGTAGAGACAAAAGGGCTCTTTGTAGTTTCGTGGGAAGACATGTGGAACATGTCATGTATTTGGTGTCAGGATATGCGCGTACCGCTTCCGCAACCACCCCCGCCCCGCTTCATAAATTACTCACGAGTGGAGTTTGGGCAGGTTGGAGCAAAGGAACCAGACAGATAGAAGGAGGGACCGTGGGAGTGCTGCAGCTCGACACAGCACTGCGATGATGCCAGGCTCCATGGGCCTCACCAGAGGCTATATGCCTTACCAAGATCCTGTTTACAGTCAGCCAAAGAAGCTGCCAGCCACCCATTTCCATAATGTTGCCTGCGGTCCTCTGCGGAAACTAATTTCTCTCTGCCGGAGATGCACCATGATGCTGCCTGCTCTGTACCTCTCTCACTTAGCATTCTCTGTCTTGTGTTTCTCTCTTTTGTTTCCATCTGTTTTCCTCCCATCTCATCTTTCCATCACTTCTTGTTCGCTGCGTCTCTTCTTTTTCTATCTCCCTCTACACTCGTCTTTCCTTGGCTTTCTTCCAGCCCTAACCATTGAATTCTGTTCTTTCCTGTTAATTCAAATCAGTGATTGTTGCCAGTATTCCAGGAACATGTTGTCACTCAAGGGGTAGCAAGCCGAATTAGATTGTGGGCATAATAACGAGATGTCTCATGGTAGTGCTTACAAGGTGCACTCAGTATATAGGTCAGTATATAAGATGTATAAACAGATTGGTTTGTGTGGTTATATTTTAATGTGTGTGGAGACTGGGGTTGCTTATACTCTACTGTAGCCTTACCATTGGGATAGTGTGAGTGTGTGTGTTTGTGTGTCTTTCTTTTATCAGAAGTATAGTTTATATAGTCTTGTGTGCGCCTGAGTGTGTATTCATCATGCATGTGTATATATACACCTCTTTATTCAAATGTATATGCAGTTTGCGTATCTCTGCTCATTGATATGCAGATATTCATTTAATTGCATGTGTGTGAGGTAATTCTGCTTATTTTACATCCATGTCAATGTTTGCATGCCATCTTCCGTGCACGTGCGTGTCAGCGTGCCATGTCCACTCTACTGTGTATTTGTGGTCATGTTTCCACACCCAAACACATCTCTGCGTGAGCCTGCCATCTTCAGCTCTTTTCCCTTGTTCTTTTATGTCATATGTTTGTGCGGATTTTTTTTTCTGCTTCAGCCACTTGTGTAGTTGCCGTGTTCCTGTGCCTGTACATCAGTGAGCATCTGCTCTTTCAACAAGGTCCCCATGGCCTCAAATGTCAGAGCAAGCAGCTGCCAGACAAGTGCATTGTGCAGCAGGCTTTTGTTTCGCCTCCTCCTCCCATCCCTCCACTTCTTGTCCTGTGATGTTAACTGTGATTGAAAGTAAGTAAGCAGCAGCTGAGTGGAGGACAGATGAGGGGAAGGGCCTGTGCTCTTTAGAGAACTGAATTCCTGCAGTTTGGAGGAGCCCTGCTTTTACTGTTGCACAGGGCCGGACTGTTCTCCAGGGCTTTTGGGTCAGGTGGGGGGATGGAGGTGTTCTGTTGTGCATTAGGTACGGCTTCCTCTGCCCTCTTGTTTGAAAGACCACTTCAAACTGGGAGCCATTTGTAGCTTGTCCATATTGTGGTCCACGTACTTTAAGGTATCAGGGGACAAACAGTGTGTGCACGTGTGTAATATGTGTCTCAGTGTGTGTGTACATGCACATGTGAATTTGCTCGTGTATGCTCTTATATTCCTTTTTTTAGTCTTCACCCGCAGCGTAACATTATGTGGATCCCCTGTTGCACTTCATAGTATAGATGGTGCTACAAGATGTCACAGCACGCCTGTATCAGAGAATATGTGGCCCATTATGCACACGAGTGTGTGTGTGTGTGTGTATGAGAGAGAGAGAGTAGATGCAGGATGGGATGGGAGCACTGAGGCAGAAGAGATGGAGGGTGAAGAGACAGGCAGGTACCCCCCAGGAGGGGCCCGGGGGGCAGCGGGCCAGGGGTAGCCCCTCCAGCTCCCCCCCAGCACACTCTGCTCTGCTCTTAGACACTACTATTGATTTGTCCAGCAGATAAGACCACAGGTTAGCTGCTCTGCTAAGTACTGCTCTTTTCACCTCCCTTTGCCTGCAAACAAAGGCTGGACGCAGGCTCCATTTGATGTCAGGTGACGTTTCCTTGGCATTACTTTTTCTAGCCAAACAACACACCCTACCTGTACCTTTCCTCACTGGCACAAAGCATGTATGAACCATCAGGGGGCACTATTAGACTCGCTCTCACCCTATAAAGGGCCCAACCCAAACCTGGCATAGTTTTCCGTTGTCTTCTCCTGAGGCTATAGGAAGCCAAGAGTTCACAGCTTTGGCAGGTCTACAAGCTGTGAGAAAAGGCACTTTAGGTGTCAATCAATCCTCCGCCTTCATCTCAGGATCCCAGAAAGTAGAAATTCTGTGTTAATTCAAGCCTAAAGTAGATGAGTCCAAACAGCAGCTTGAAATTTTGCCTGTACTTTGCTATATGTGATTAACATGTGTAGTGAAGTGTAAAGTTTGAACCTGACAGATATAGACAGAAGCCGAGGCAACTCTTGATCAGCTTACGACAGTTCACCTCGTTGCCAAGCTCTTATGTGATTGGAAGTCAGTCGGCAGTACCTCTGTGCTCACTGACAGATGGATGAATCAAGTCTTCAAAAGGCCTCATCGGTGACACATTAACATGAGCCAAGCTTCCTGGAGGACTCTGAATTCTGAGCTGTCACAGGTGGCAGATGAGATAAAGCTACTATGCTGCTCTGCTTGTTTCGTAACATAACCCGAGTCATCTTGAGAAGAAAATTGGCACCTGCTTGACATCTATTAAAAAGCAGTTTCAGAGATGTAAAGGAGGGTTGTTGTAACATGTCTTGTATTTTTAATTAAAGCAACCTCCTCTGAGTCATCATCAGCCTTTCATGTGTCCGAAGTCAGAACAGGTGTGAAGGTAATACAATGAACAGTGAAAGAAGAAACACCACAAGGGTGTGGACGTTATACAACTTCCCACGCTTTAATTGCGAGCTAGTATGTCCTTACAAGACACTGCAACATAATTTATCATTGTTAATTAGGAAACTTTAGTGTAGGACAGTGTAATACCAGCTTGTCATATTGTTTGCTTTTCTTCTTGCACATAGTTGCAAGTCATTTATCATGGCAGAGAGCCAGACTTGTTACTGTAAGTTAAACTGGTCCTCCCTCAGATGAGAAATAGAGGCTATTACCAGCAATGCCAGCCATAATTAACAAATTGTTTTCCAAGCTGAAGACTACCTACGAAATTTGACTGAATAGAACAGACATCTTCAAAGATATCAATATTTTTGAATGCTCAGGAGTTTTAAAAAATCCAGTGGTCCTTATTTCCACCATAACTTTATAAAAACTTAATTGGCAGTCACCAGTGTTTTCCATAAGATTGCAATCGTATATGAAGAAATATTTGGGTACAAATGGAATCACAGCAGTGAAGAGATTTACAAGAAAAACACATGAATGTGTGGAATGCTCTAATGTTGATAATGTCATGTGAATATTAATGTTATAAGTTTATAATAGTGTTAGAAATAATAGTTGAGAAAGTAAATGTGCAGCTGCAGAATTGCTAATTGTCATTTTTATACTTGCAATGAAATAAACTACTTCTTGTTGCATGTTCATCATAGCTTTAATTCCATTGAGCAGCATTTTTCACATGAGTATCCACAGCATTGCCCAAGTGCATCTATCAAAAACAACAGAATTATAAATATGACAGAGGGACGGTTCTTAAAATGATAGAAAAGAAGTGAGATAATAAACATATAGAGCTACAGCATATTGGCATATACTATGAAATGCATGCAACCTTACTGTATATATGTATATACCCTTTTTCATGAGATGCTTATGTTATTCTCCCACTTGTGAAGAAATGTATGGATTGGCAAATCTATGGTAAACTGAGGTGCTGCCAGCCGCATAAATTAACAAGGAAGACACCTTTGACTCAAAAACCAAGCACTCCTGGTATATCCCAACCTTCCACCCCTTGCCCAGCTCACAGGCAACCTTAGCTTTAGCTGTTTTGCTAGCTACCAATACCACTTACCTGCGACATGAACGGGGAGGACAGGAACTAATTGCTGGGACAAATGTTCCCGACTGCGGGGTTTGCAGTTGTCTGGGCCTGGTCCAGGCCCTGTTTATCTCAACCTCTGTTGGCAGTCATACACACACCACACATGCTATGCTCTGATTTAACCAGAGGCAAAGCTCCCGTCTGCCCCCACTATCTCTCATCAAAGATTCATAAAGGCAAGGTTCTCAATGATTTTCTGTCTCTTTCCCTATTCACAGCTTGTTGTCCTCACCCTCCCAGTCTCCTGCCAGTCAGACAGCGGAAGTCAGGCGGAATTACAGCTGAAGTGGCCACTGGCTTCCAGGGTGTGTGCATGCTTGTGTTTGTGTATTTTTGAGGTGTGTGTTCTTGCCCTGGTGTGATGGTGTGGGGAGACACGGGGCTAAGGACGTGGGCAATAGGGCAAGGGGACGGATGGACAGCGACATGTTGATTTTGTTCTAAAAATGTTAGGAGCCCCCATCAAGGGGAAGCACTTATACTCCTCCTGCTCCTCTCTTCCCCTCATGCACTCCTTCCGCTGCTCTTTGTCTTCCGCCCCCAACCCCTGAGCCCTGTGCATTGTGGCAGCTTCCACACTGGCTCTAAAACTAGCTCATTCAGAGCCCCAGTCACCATGCCCAGGGCACACCATCTGTAGCCCTCTGAGTCCTTCCGTGTGTGTGTGTGTGTGACTATGTAAGTGTGTGTTTACCTCCTTATTTATGTGTGTGTCCGTTTGCGTGCAAGCTAACAAGCACGGGTGTGTGTGTGTATGTGTGTGTCTGTGAACCCAAACCACCGTGCCTCAGCCTGTTAGTCTTGCTACTTACCAGGCTTAGCCAGATGAGGGCCACTCAGCCCGGATCTAATTCCTTCGACTCTAGCAGCACTTCACTCCCGGCTCTTTTTGCCTCTCAAGTGAGCATCTGTGACCTTGGCTGACATCAGAGGGGGTTAAACTGTGGACTTGGAGATGTGGCCACAGCGACTGAGTTTTAAGCTAGTTTTTGGATCGGAGCTTCTGCACAGCCATCTGGGCTTCTACGGGGCTCAGAAAGAGGTTATCCCTCTCTTACTCCTCACAGCTGACCTCGGATCAGCAGGGACGGCAGAGAACAGAACTTAGAAAGGAGTATTCTCGCTGGGATAGGTAGTGCAGAGCAAGGATGTTTGTAGAATGGAAAAATCATTAAGAGAGGAAGCTAACGAACAGAGTTGATCTCCGTTACCACTTCAGCTGTAATCCCTCTGCTTTTATTGTGCTGAGCTTTGCATGTGGCTTTTGTCTTATTCTTGTCCTTTGTGGCAAACAAGTTAAGCCTGCGCCACCTTTTACTTCAACTTTTTTTTTTTTTTTAACTTTGCAAAACATTTAACACCGCCCTATACTTTTCTCACATCAGTATCAACATGAACAATGCCCCTGCCTAGACAATGGGTTCTATGAAACACAGTGTTCAGTTATGCTGGTATTACGGTTATTGCTTCAAATCTTGATATTGTCACTACAAACAGAAGATTATTAAGTACCTGTTAGACCACAAACAGCCTTCTTTCAACACCCAGAACAACTTTGAATGAGTGATTTACACACGCGTCAACTCATCTTCACAAGCAGGTACATATGTACTGACACACACACCCACACGCACCATTATACTGCGTTCTCTGGCTCACTGTGTGCACTCTTTGCATCCTGTTTGGTGCTGCGCCTCAGGGCCTAGCCTGGCTGCTCTTCCAAACAAATTGCTGGCTGTTCACAGCGTTTTAAATGCCGAGGCCCTTTAATTACACTATTTACTTAATAGGGTGAAACAAAACTCGTGTTCACGCAGCAGGAGCACCAGGTGATGCAGAAGTTCAAACACCTGGCGGAAAGCACTTTTCTGGCATGGATGCACAGCATACACATATGTATGCATGAATGCACACACATACTATGTTACAAATACTTTGCAGTCTGCCTCTCTTAGGTTTGCATAAGAAACTTTGCTGAGTTTGGGATGTTTTCTTTTGTTTGTTTACTGGGGAAAAAAGCAACAAAACAAATGTATCTGGGAAAGTACGGCCCATAAGTTACTATATACCCAGCCTGACATTTTCAGAATGAGTTCATCCTGTACTGTAAATAGAATGAGTAATGATAGTTTTAGTTGTTGACTTATTACAAATGCCCATGTGGGAATGTGAACATCTTACACTCTCTGACACTCCTTTGTTTATCCGTTCAAAGGTTAACTAAAAAAAGAAACCAATTTGCCCATTGGATTTGACTATTTCATGTTTGCTGTCTGAAGGTGCAGAATGTTGCCTGATGGTGGCACTTTTACAAGTGTGAAAGTTTAAAATTTAGTGGTGCATGCTTTTAACCAGTATACACATGGGTGATTTTTGAAACACATATTTCTAAATTACGTCTTTTTATTTCTATCTACATCATTCATTTACATGATTTAAATGACAAATAAGTCTTTAATTAATACTGTATGTGATTAAATGTCCTGTTTGCTCTTTGTTTTTACAAGAACGTCTTGTCTGTGTTGATGGCCGTGTTATAGCCTACGCCTAGACCTGTCCAATTTATGAGGTTTAAGATTTATGATATTGCTGTAGGGCGTGTTTACAATCGCTGCTTTGCTGAGCCTATCATGTGATCTCATCGTGACAAACAATGCCAACAATGAGGTGAGTTTTGTTCACAAGTTGAACAAAATCTCACGTTTATTCATAGGATGGCATAACAGTGCTTTTTCCCTGCTCGTTTGTTTCCGTGCTTTGCTTAAGGGAACAGCAAATTCAACGTCTCATTTTTTCTCTTGTAAAACTGTTTAACATACATATTTCTGAAACCTAATATCTGTTGTGCAACAGTTTAAAGCTTCTATCTCACAGTTTAGCTTTACACAAAGGCTTCAGAACTTAACACCATGTCCCCTGGAGCAAGAAGGATGACTTGTAACTAGGCAATTGAAGTTACAATAGACTATAATTAGCTGGGCCAGCTTGACCCTGCCATTGTCACCTGAAGACAGGTGGGAATTGTGCCCATGTTGGATCGACCTTATCGTGTGACTGGGGTCAGGTGCCGTCCAATGGCTCGGCTGTATAGCTGTCGAGGCAAGTCTCATCCATCACCAGCATTATTGCACCATTCAAATGATGCCCACAAGGCAATGACGCTTGGCCAAGAGGGAGGGGGCATGCTGTGGAAGGGAGGGATGAGAGTTAAAAATGATCGTTTTACAGGAACTCTCCCAGAACAACAAGTTTTCACAGCAACAGCGTGCCTTTGCCCTGGAAAACTAAGAGTTAGTGCTCCCAGCGCCACAGTAACCCTCTTCCTGATTCCCTAACAGCAGATTTACAGCCCTCCAACGCTGAGCTGTGAAGAAGTGCAGTCACTTGCAGGCTCGTAACCTATTTACCCTCGTCATCAAGTCCTCGTATGGCTCAATTTTTTCAGTAAACAGCGTCATCAGGAAAAACGCCAGTGTCTCTTTAAAACCAACTCTAATTAGTTTTGTATGTATATATCAAAATGTTTCACACTGGTATTTTGCCACATGTGGCTT
Source organism: Thunnus thynnus (assembly GCF_963924715.1). Lineage (NCBI taxonomy): Eukaryota > Metazoa > Chordata > Actinopteri > Scombriformes > Scombridae > Thunnus > Thunnus thynnus. The sequence goes on along the minus strand of NC_089517.1, from coordinate 29,523,542 downwards.
GTTTGGGATGATGATGCAGAGGGTTGTTGTGTTGAGCCAGGCGTCCGTCACTGCATAGTGTTGTCCTTGGGGTGTTACTGGCAGGCCCTAGAGTAAACATTTGTTTTGTTGTTTGTTGTGTGTTTTTTTTTTACTTTTCCTTCAAGCCAGCTGCTTCTGTTGAGCTAGCCTGTAGCCTGGCACAGGTGGCTAGTAGGCCAAAAGCCGCAGTCACCCTCATTCCTCCCTATTCGGCCTGGAGCACACCACACATAAACTCTTTTTCTCTCAAATACACACATTCACTCACCAACTCTTTTTCTTTTTTTCAAACTTACACACACGCTTACACAGATCCAAAGCCTAAGGGGGTGATCTGTCTCTCCACCCCTTGTCGGAAGAGTAAACGGCCAGGAGGGCCCTATCTGTTTGTCCTTTTCCTGCCTCTTTTTTTATTAGAACCTGATTGCATTTGAACAATAGTTGTCTGCTCGTAAATTTTGCGCCTGTGTTGACATTAGGCCACATTCCATCCCAGAGCCTGAGGAGGAGAAGGAGCAGGCCGGGGTGTTCGGTAATTTGTTACGCTGTTAAGCACCTAATGGACGTCCACCTGGTTTTTGAGAGCGGTAGCTGTAGTACAGGGGCTTGCCTCCTTTGCACTTCCAGACTGCAATAGTGTTTTATTGCCTCCAATTATGATGGCGTTTAGAGGCTACCTAGCTTTGTGTGTGTTTTTCAGTTACATCTGTTTCACCGTGCCTCTAGAAGGGGCAGCCAGCCAAGCCACATCAAACACTCAGAGGGTGTGAGGTAAGCAGCGGCTGTGCAGGTACGACGATCCTTCTCTGTGGCTGCCATAAACTCCAAGTAACTCTACATACAGTACATGGACCCAATGCAAACTTGGGTCCCTGCATTCCCGACTGGCTGGAGATGCCAGTAACGAGCCTTATTTGTTTCATGTGGTTTAATGAGCAGCCCAGACTGCAGCTGGCAAGAGGGAGACCTCACAGAGTCTGAGGAAGGGGTTGCCCCACCCCAAAGGTACCCGTGCTCCTTGACAAAATCATTGTTCCCAGCAGCAGCAGCAGCAGCAGAGCTGTGGTGGCACGTGGGGGGGAGTGTTGAACTCACCAAGCAGCACCCACCTCGTCTCCCACCCCTCCTTGCTAATGCATTTTTGCATGGTTTCCACAACCATTAATTAAAGGGAAAAAGAGTGCATCAGATGTTAGTTTTATTAGCCTAGACTCCTTAGAGGGAATCAAAATGAAAGGAACATATGTCATGTATTTGATGACGCCCCCCACCCCCCCCCCTTCTCTTTCTGTTTCTCTCTCCACAATTGCCCACCTCACACACTCACAAAGTGTACAGTCAGCAGCTGTCTGCAGACACAATAGCATTTGATTGATCCTGAGGAAACGGTTAAGACACGGCCCTGCCCACGCTTTCTGGCTGGCTGGCTGGCTGGCTGCACATTCTGCACCACTTTACATTTAATGCTGAATGTGGCAGTGGTTGGGATAATGGGAGTCGGGGATGGTGGGTGGGGATCTGAGGCGCTGGTTGGGCTTTAATGAGGACAGCCCTGAGAGTTCACAGGACCTTTGGAGTCCTGGGTGGTGTAGGCTGAGATCCCAAGCTTCACACCTCACAGGCTGGGTCTTGTTCTGAATGTGTCCGTATCATACTGCCCTCTTCATGACATCAGTAATATCTTGCACAACGCAGTAGAAAGCTAAGTATGTAGATAAATGCTACCTGTCTCTCACCTGTTATATAACTGTATGATATACAAAGACAGATGTGCTCAATTGCTCGTTTCTTACACAACATTGTATAGATACAGAATGTACATGGATAATATACTTCTTTCTTTCTCTCCTTTGGATGGGATTGCATGCCTTACCTTCAGGGGTAGGCTGATTTATGAGACACATGCCTGTTTTTTCATGACTTGTTTGATTGCATTCTCAGCTATCAGGGCACTGGGGTTGCCAAGACCATAAAAATTCACACCTGCACAGGATTGAGAGTCAGATGAAGTGCAAGCAGAGCATGAGGAAGCAGGTGATCTGAGGTATTTCGCTTCCATGATCAGTACAGGCATATAATACATCTCAAAATTGACACAGATGATTGATTGATGTTCTGCGTCATTGCTCTTTCAAACAAGCTTTATTTTGGTCCCGTGTAACAGTGTAATGCGTAGGGCATGGCACATACTTTGCAGATGATTCCTAATTTACCGTGTTCAAATTGTAAACAAGAGCTGTCTAATGAATCATTTGGCTCCTGTCTCTATCTTTTTTATTACCATACAACAATGGACAAAATATTCAAGCAGTTGAAGCCACAAATACATAATCTATCAAGCAAAAGTTTTAGTCTTAAAGTTTTTCTGTATATCCATATAAATAGATAATAAACAATAAACAATGAATTGGTTTATAAGGTAAATTCGTAAGGTGTGTTCAGTGGATTTGATACTGGTCTGGGCTGTTGTCTAAGGTACTATGCTGATATTTCATAGAGACGATACATTTTCAACATTGCACCAACAAAAAGGTCATTTGCGTGGCTCCCCCATAAAGCAAGCGAACCACATCAAGTTTAGAAAAGATGTCTGAGCCTCTTTAAATCCCTTCCAAAAAGCTTTGCATCAGCGTACCGTGACTCCACCCATGTCCTAAGATGATGTCAAGCCGCCCGAGCTGTCTTGTCCCATGAGGTTACAAATGACCTCCTGTAGCAATAATGCAATAAGTGTTGTCTCCTATCTGCGTTCTCTGGGTTCTTTTTCACTTGGCCTGACACAATTGTGCATTTATCAGTGTAATTGCATGAGTCGGAAGCACTGATGTTGTCTATTAGGCGGATTTCCATCCTGTTAAGAGCAGAGGGCCTTTTAATGTATGGCCCTGCTTGAGTGTACTGCTACACAATTACACACCAGCCAGAGATTGAGTGAGCTGATGATGCTGATGATTGTAATGGTTGGGATGGTGGTGATGGCAGTGATGATATTGGACCACCCTGCACTCTTCTAACAAGCCTTTCAGAGAGAGACTAAGAGTGAAACAACAAAGTGAAACCGAGGTTAATCATTTTATTTACTCGTTTTTCTCTCCCTCTCTCTTCACCCTACCTCTCTCTCCCTCTCCCTTCCCTTTCTTTAACCAAGTGATGAAGCCCAGACTGTGGACCAAGGGGGAGGAAATCGATGGGGAGCGCATTACAGTAAAACGTATTGATTAGGAGACCTGCGAGCAGCGTGTTGGTCGCAGAGATGGTGGAATGATGCAATGCTTAAAGGAATTTATCCTTTGACTTTTACATTAACCTTTTATTGACTGCTTTGCCTGTCCATAATTAACACTCACTTTAGCTAAAGTGGTTAGTTTGAGCGCAAAGGGGGCTCCGGCCCTTATTGAAGCGAGGGCCGTGGAGCTCCCGCCCCAGCCGCAGTTCAAGTGCACTGTGCTGCTCGGAGGGAAATGCCTCTGTGGAATAGAGGCAATAGAATCTTAGATACCTTTCACATTAGCATACCATTTGAGTGGGGGCCTGCCAGGCTATAAGGTTTCAGGGCAAATTGAAATGAGTGATTGTATTGCCAATCTCTCTTGACCGAGCGCCAGATGGGATAGTTAGGCCCATATCTGTCTGGGGTTAATCCATTGGAACAGCCTGGACTCACAAACATATACCCTCCCTCCTCATCCCCCCACACACACCTCTTTGTCTTTGACCTTAACTTTAAGGTGGGCTGTTTTGCCATGGGAAAGTCTTTTGGTGAGCCTTGTTTGTACGCCACTGTGGCTTACACTGAATTTCTAACAAGAGCCCTGGAGAGCTTAAGGCACCTCGCTTGATATTGACTTTTTGTTTGGTTCCATTTTAGCAGTCAAGGGACGGTACTCTGTGAACAGTGGTAGATTGTGTAAAAGTGTGTGCTGAATTACCTGGACTATATTATCTTTGATAGTCTTCCAGTCTTGATATCTTTTATATCTGTGGTAAACCAGGAGCCTTCTATTTTCAAGCTAATGTTGCAAGATCCCTTGTCAGATAAATTCAGCAGCTCTGTTGAAGGTGGCTGATCAGGTTTTTACGGTATGTAGCCTTTCATTATGAGTCAGGGCAGCAGAAAAGAGGCGAGTGTTTTCTCTCATAGCCCTGCTGCATGAATACTTAATCAGACCAAATCAAAGGCCTGGGTTCCCTTGGCCTATGGTGTCCTCAAGCTGATGTCAGCAGAGCCACGCTGTGTGTGCGTGAGTGTGTGCTGTCTGGGTCAGTTAGCACTTTCTCTCTCTCTTGCACACTCTGTAGATATGTATGCCAGCCATGTCCTCCTCCTCCTCCTCCTCCTCCTCCTCCTCCTCCTCCTCTGAAGTGGCGCTTCCTTTAATTCGCACCCTAAATAAATGATGAGAACATTTAAACACACGGCTCGTCGCAAAGCCCCAAGGTCGCCTAATCGTATTATTTATGAAGTGATGTGCTACATAATGGTACTTAGTGCATGTTAACAGATGCTATTATCAGGCCCTGATCCAGAGCGCAGAAGATATATTAGAACAGTGGATGTTAATGCTGCTCCTCACCACCATAATGCAGCAGCTCTTTAAAGGGCTAACCGCACCAAAATGCAGCACTTAGGCCGAGAGCCAGTCGAACATTAAGTGGCTCCGGTGAATATATATAACCACAAATTGTGGCAGCCGCTGGCTGTCCCCTGACAACTTTAACATCCCCTCATCTCATCCATAACCGACCCCCATATCCCTCTCTTCGTCTCTCTGTCCTCTCCATCCCCTGCTTCAGCCAGTAGCCACAAGATGGTGGTGGTCGTGTTTGTGTGTGAGGGGTTTGTTTGAGGTTTTTAGGGTGTGGATGGGGTAAAAGGATATGACTGAGTTGGGAGTATCACTGGCCTCTAGAAGGAAATTCTTCGGCCACCACTCACAAGCACGCACGCACACACACACTACACACACAACATACAAATGCCACCCTCCACCTCTCCCTCTTGCACCTCCAGGTCAGGGGGTCATTCTCGTCTGTCAAGAGGCAAAGGGAGGGCAGATTTACAATGACAGGCAGCGGGGCGAAACGCAGAGTCACCGCAGTAAATATTTACACTGGCGTGACAAAAGATGTGGCTAAGGTCTGTAGGGATTCCAAACACTGTAGAAATTACAACTAACCTCAGATTATTAATCATATAAAAATCATGCAGTGACATGAGAAGGCTGGATTTCTCACTGCTCTGTCAGGATTGCAACAACAGAGAGTGATGTTCTTGTGAAAGCATCCTGCTCGGTGTGTCTGTATGTGTGTAAGATGAATGGGGCATTAATCATAATACTTTATATCATGGTGCCTCATCAGCCTGACACTCCTGCAGCTATTTATTGCATTAGAAACACTTTCCTGACTTATCACTCTCTACCCTCTCTCTCACATTCAGTTAATTCAGTTCATCGAGAAAAGTATTGGCAAAGCAAGGAAGTGCAAGACAGATAAATATCAATGATATCAATGTTGATATCAATAAAATATCAGTATATTTAACAATAATGTGGAGGAAAAAATGTTTACCCAAAAAGAAAAGAAAAATAAATCTCTCACTGTCGCCTTTGCCAATTTTCCACAAACAACATCACGTGTGCAGACACATATTATACAGACACACTTACTCTCTCACATCCTGGAGGGTCTAATTGGGTCCAGTATTATTAGGAGTCATAAAAACAAGAGGAAACACACAGGCCGACTGCCTCCTGGTCAAACACACAACACCCACTGTGTGTTTAGGGATGAGTTAACACACACACACCCCTCTTGTTGTCAACCAGCACCACTTACTGATTTTTGTAATGATTTCCACAGTGGAAGTTATAGTAATTTGAAGAAACTTTTAGCTTTACTGTATATTAATTTGCATTGCTAGAATTACCAAATTCTATGAAGACGGTTCACAAAAGCAACATTGAGAAATACAGCGTGCTAATGGTTATAAAGTAGTAAACTCCAGGTGATGCAAGGTGTTCTAGAAATTAAACTGGTCAACTACAGACAAAGGGAAGCCTCTGGGCTTACTTCAGGCACTGTCGCACTGAGCCAAGGATGTAGTTAAAATGCCTTCATTGGTTAGGGCATATCAAAGTTAAAAAAATATCACCAAAAGAACACCAACTGGTTTATACCCACAGTGGGACTTCCTCAGGGTGTGGCTAGAAAGAAGAGTCAACCAGAGTGGAATGTCAAGATTCCTCATATAGACAATTAGTGGCTAGGATTACACCAGCATCAGCGTTCTCCTTTTGGTGATATTTTTTTTAACTGTGATATGCCCTAACCAATAACAGCATTTTAACTACATCTTTGGCTTGGTGTGAGTATGCCTGAAGTAAGCCCAGAGGCTTCCCTTTTCTATAGTCTACCAGGATGGTATTGTCAATGTCTCTGGCAAGTTTTGTGAGTGACCAGAGACCTTCCCTTTAACCACGTGTCCTGATGCTGATGAGAGTCTACCAGTTGGTTTTGATGAGAGGGAGGAGTTAATGGGTGCGTTTGTTTCCTGTGTCCTGTCGCCTCAGGTGCCATTCGAGTCTGGCCCAGACATTACCCCCTGAGGAGGCCCCTGTCGACCGGCCCTTCTGGGGTGTGGATGACCCCAGCATGCCACTGCCCTTTGATCTGGCTGACATCATCAACAGAGTGGAGTCACTGCTATGGAGGTGGGCGCAAGATGTTAAAGTGGAAAAAGATGTTAGAATTTTTCTTATGTACACTTTGTGTACTCATACTTATGCTTGCATTAATTCACGAGTGGTGTGTTGTTGGTGACTTTCTGAAGATTTAATAGTCATAGTTATAAACAGACTGCATCCATAGCATGTTTTTACATTAGTCTCTCATACACATGCATGTATACATGTATAATCCCTTTACTGTCACATAAATTCACACACAAACGTGAATACTGACATAATTACTTATAGGCCAATGTGTGAAGAGTCAAATAAGAAATGTAAACTGTATGTTGCATATTGTGTATGCCAAGCTACACATGCACAGTAGCTGGTCCAAAGCAAACTAAATGGCCACTTAGGACCAAAAGGAGCATGACACAATTAAATAAACAATTGTAGATGACTTCACTTTGTTCCAAAAGTTACATTTCATTTCAAAATCACTTTTTCAGCTTTGAGGACTTCATCAAACCTTGCTTTGGTTGGCCCTGAATTTTCATACACAGAACTCTGCCAAACCACTCGGCAAGTCATGTCACAGATTAATTACACGTACACACTACATAATATGTAATAATTCAGTGTTTATATATGAACTGTCCCATTCATTACATGTTACAAAGTGAGTTCTGTTGTGGTTTTAGCTGATCATAATTGGTGTGTAACCTGGGCCCCTCAAGGCCTCCATTAAGGTATTTCAAACACTTGTTGGTAGCAAGGCTGTGAATAGATGCCAAGATGCATTTTGATCATTGGCTTTTTCTTTTTGTTATTTCCTTGAACAGGATGTGAAGGATGGATAGAGGGAGTATGAAAGAAAAACAAGGGAAAAAAAAAACCCACCAGCTTTTCTGAATGGCCCCACATCAGGTGATGAGGACAGACCATCGAAGACAGCTCCATTTTGATCACACCAAGATTGATTTCCTTTTGATTGGGGCATCTACATTCCCCCCCTACTCCACCCTTCACCAACCCAGATGATCCCCGGCATCTCAGCCACCCCATCTTGGATTTGGCTGGAAGGAAAAACCAGACCACCACAATAGCAAGAATAGTGCTTCAGTAACATGCTAACAACGCAAGCTTAGCACCAAGCTACTAGTGTCACAACGGTCTAACAAAACATAAGTGGAACCTGCATTTCAGTGTTAGCATACATTGTGTAACTATTTATTATTTCAGTGTACTCTGTTACTTAATCTCATGTAACCCAGACATGCTTTTATCAATGGATTGACTCATTCTCAGTAGTCACAGTACAGTACATACATATATGCTTTCTACTTGTCACAGTGTTATAGTACAGTGTAGAATGGTTAGAAAAACTCACTTTGCTCTCATGATATTGCATTCTTCACTTGTGTATAGTGTAATCCCTTTTATTGTGTTCAGAAGTGGAATGAGCCTAAAGAGACCAAAGAAAGATAATGATAAGAAAGTTATGAATGTCACCCAACGGAGAACATGAAGAATATGTCGTTCAGTGTTTACGGTGTGATGGTGTGCTTGTGCCATATTGATGTGTGACAGTGTGTATGTGTGTGTTCGTATGCGTACATTTAGCCATGTGAATATACGTGTGATCAGTCGTTGGCCTGTGTGTTTGTGCATGTTCGCTCTCCCACGTGTCTACATGAAGGTGCGTGTGTATGAATGTGATAGTGTGTGTGAGCCTGTAGGCAGCCTGCCAGTTGTTTGTTCTTGAAGATGTGCATATGGAGAAACAGAGACTAGCAGCGGGGCCCCTCTGCCTCTGCTCTGATGAAAGGCAGCTCTGATAGAATGACCCGGAACACAACCGCCGTTTCTCATAAACAGCTGTTCAATCGCTTTTAATTACTCTTAAAGTGTGTAGAGCACCACATTCCCCTGTAATGCTGCGGGCCATCCGAGAGAGAGCGAGAGAAAGATCCGGCGCTTCTGACAAAATCCACTTTCAAAAAAGCTAAAAAGGGTGGAAAAGGGGGCCGACGTCAAAGCAGTGTAGCAGCCCTCCTCGTTTGATTTATTTCTCTATCTAGTTCATGATGAAGTAGAGACGCTGTTTACTATTAAAAATGCAGAATGCACTCCTTTTTTTACTTCTGAAGTTTTTTCCAAGATGTTAATGGTTGCCAAAAGCTGTTCTTCTTGCTTCTTCTTTTGCCGCGCCTCTGTTGTTTGTTGTTGTCAGAGAGATTTGTTTGTAGATCGGCAGTAGCATTGACTTGTTTGAATCACTCTGTGCTCCCTGCACCACAGCTTGTCTGTCTGAAGCAATAGGAATGGCAGTAAATAAAAAACAGTGTTTTATCCAACGACCTGTGTCCCTCTGTTCTCTGTGTGCTTGTGTCCATCACTTACTCAATTTCTGGTGAATAACACACACAACATGTACAATAGTTCCGTCATACATGAATGTATAAGTGTTTAAGTAGGTTAAATGTTAATTGATTGTATTTCTCCTCATTTTTCTTACCTGACCCTAAACCTAGTCAGTCCATGCAAGCATGCATGTGTCTCCTTACTCTCCCACTGTGGTGGAGGTGAGTTACTGTGCTCTGGAGTACCCTTTCTCCAGAATTGTTCTCTTGATCAAGATAAATAGGACAGGAATGGACCTTTTTTTGCCAGATGCCTTTTAGCTTGATGGCAGGAAAATGGACAGTAATGAACAGTATATCCATGCCAGACCAAGGTCAAATAGTGCTTATGTGTACAGTAGTATTACAAATAATTCTTAATATTTTATTTGCACAATTTAATGTGCCACTGTCAGTTACAGAAATACATATAGAACTGTCAAATGCCTTCAAGTTACCATCCATTGCTCCATGGAGCAAACAACATTTGTTTTTCCACCTAGGTTAAAACAAAAGCAGATAAATAACAGATATAACTAGAAGAGTGCACTGAGTAGAGTACAGATCTCCGCCAGGTGTGTACAATCAAGATGGTGGCAAAAATAACAAAAATAGGGATTTATTCAGATTGTACTATGCCTATCTTTAGTGGATCATAACATATTGGGTATGAAATTAATCTGCAGATGCTCCAGTTCGAGATGAGACCAAACTTTTCTATGGATGTCAGTTTTTGAACCTTGACAAAGGCCAAAATGTAGCCTGCAACAGACTAGCATTGATTTTAGCCTAGCAGATTGTCGGAAATGCCTTTTGCTTTGTCGAAACGCATATCATAAAATGGCAAGGACTGCTGAAAAGATGAAGGTCTAAATTTTATGCAAGGCTTATAAGCAATCTTATCCATATTTATTTGACAATACAACCTGCTCTCAATGTAATGAAATTTGGTTGTCCCTAGCGGAAACAAGATTCCAAACTGAAGCAGTTGTTGATCACTACTACCAGCTGGTTAAGGGGAGTGAGGAGTCTGCAGTCAATAAACCAGAGCAAACAATAGCGTTATAAAATAGATTTTTCAAAAACTGTGAATCACTGCAACCACGAGAGGTCATTGAGCATACAGTAATAAATGTGCACAAAAAATATTAGGCTGATGGGTCCAGTAGTATGTGAGATTAGCTGCAGACAGATACACACATGGACACACACACATAACCAAACACATGATCCCAGAGATAACAAATAACTTCTTGACATATGACTAGCATGATACTCATGCTTTCCACAACCGATAAAATCTTCAATAGTGAACAAACAGGGTTTCCATCATTACTGACCTCAAGCTACTCACTATGGTTATGCTGTCTATACTTTCATCAAGTTTACATCCAGTTTCAATGAAAAAGAGAGATTTTTGATTTTACATCTCAGAAATCCAGTCACTAGCACTGAACACTTATAATATTGCACCAATATGGCATAATTCAAGGCTTTTTATTGAATTAGTTGGGGCTTGTTCTGTCAGTTTGGCCTCTAAGGTCAATGCTCAATTCTGCATGGAAGCAAAGAAACATTTCTTTGCTTCCATGCAGAATTGAGCAGGACAGGAGACTTATACATGCAGCCTCCATTTCCGAGACATATATAATGGACATTAAAGACAAAACTTTTTAGTTTCTCTACATCTGTTCTCACTCAACACACCTTTGCATCAGGTCCTGTTTTTTTAACCACCTGCTTCTTGCTTTCTGTGTTTCTCTAAAGTTCAAAAGAACCAGCTGGATTAGCAGAGCAAACAACTGCTACAACAGACTGACTGATGGAGTGATTGATTGAGTGATGTCACTCCCAGTGATGAAGTGATGGCTAATGCTCTGTATGTCTCTCCCCAAAACCTCAAGCCACCACCGCGCCCCTCCTCCCCACACTGGACCGCCATCCCAGAGGTGGCCCATGTTAACCACTTCCTGTAGTGGCTGAGTGACTGAGTGATGGATGAGTGTGGAGGGCTCTACCCCTCAGGGGCCGACTGGAAAAGGGCCTCACTTGAAGAGACAATTACACAGAGCTGGTGAGAGCCACAGGTATGCATTGTTCTGACTGGGGTCAGCCGCCAGCCAACCAGCCAAGCCACCTTCAATTAGGCCAACAATAGGCACAAGGAGAGATAAAATAACCAGGTGTGTGGTGGAGAAAGGTATTGGTTTGGGGTCATATCCCAGTCAAATGTTTCGGTGTATGGCTATAAGGTTGGGGTTGATTGTAGTGCAGCTAAATGAAATCTGAAAATGGATTTCCATCCAAATGTCAAGATGTTTTTATATCCAATTTATAGAGCGATGACTAAGATTTATTATGTTATTTTGATGAATAATGATTCTATCTATGTCAGTAAAGGATAACTTCATTTCACATTTAGAATTGAGGAAGCTTGATATATATGGCATGTTATGTAATGAAGATTGTGTATACTGTACTTATTTTTTGGGTCTTCTGTGTATGTACAATACATTCCACTGTATTTGTGTAAATGATTATAGACATCTCTGTGAGAATGTTGTTGTACAAATGAATCGATGTGTGTAATGTAGTGTGTCTCGGGTTCCAGAGTGCAAGCTGGTGTTGGAGGCCCTGAGGCCAGAGAGGCAGTAGTAATTGTAGAAGCAGGCTGAAGAGCTGAAGATAGCATCGCAGCTCTGGGGCGGCTGTCAGCAGTGGGATGGGCTGCACTCATTTGTCACCAGTGCAGACAAACACCACTCAGCACTGACAAAACGCTGACTTGATTGACCTCATGTGAAGCAACACCGGCCCTAATGTTTTGCAACTGTTAATTGCGCTAAAGGTCATTAAAAAGGCAAACCGCAAAAGTCAGTGTAAATACAAGGCAGCGCACACACAGTGACTGCTCTGTCTCTGTAAATTACACTAAAGGTCACATAGACATCAAGGTCACAGAAAATAGATAGCAATTGCAGATATCATTTGTCTTTTATGTTCAAACATTTTCCTTCTATCTGACTTACATATAAAATTGTATTTTTCAATAAGGTTTATTGAATCATACCTTTATCACTCTTCCTTATTTTCCTTACAAAGTCATGTTTAATGTAGAATGTAGCATAAATGAAGGCATCTTGATGAAATGGTGTCTTAAATAAAATTGTATGCAATCCAGAAATATAAAGATATAGTAACATCTAAACACAGATTCTATTTCTAGTCAGCACTTATAGTTGATTTTGCGCAATTATTAACATTTTTATGTTTGATCAAGATATACCCCCAAATCTTTCATTATTTTTTCATCAAAATTTTCAATTTCATCAAGAAATCGACCAGATGCTTAAATCCTAAAATGCTAAAATGTAATGTGTAAAATGTAACAACCTTTTTCTTTCTTTACATATATTCCTATAGTCATTTTCCCTCAAACAAATCCTCTCTCCTCTCCTCTCCTTTCCTCTCCTGTCCTCTCCTCTCCTCTCCTCTCCTCCTGATTTTGAAAAACTGCAGTATTTCATCCTGCAAACCAATATTGACATGCTCACTGGCCCCCAGTTCACTCAGTATTAGACTTGGTAAAGTGAAAGTGAAGCAATGGTGAAGTCTTGATGCTGATGTTGCTGCTGTCAGGATCCTGGCAGTTGAGCTGCTCTGATGAGCAGAGGGTATGGCATGATGTGTGTGTACATGTATTTATGTGTGTGTGTGTGTGTGTGTGTGTGTGTGTGTGTGTGTGTGTATGTGTGTGTATGGTAGAAGAGTGTAGAGAGAGGTCTTGAGGGAAAAGGCTTTGCAGATCAAACAGCGGTCTGATTAAATGTAGAGCATGTTTGTGGGTCGTTGCTGTGGCCCTGGCTCTAGTGACCAGCAGCCCTGATATCATCTGTCCTGCAGGACCTCGCTCTCTTTATATCTCCCTCTCTCACCCCATCTTTCATTTCCAGTCTGAAGTGGCTGACCCATTTCTCTCATTCACTCCTTATCTTCATCTGAGGCTTTTTGTACACTTCAGGTCCAGCGTTCCACCATACCTTCAGTTACAGTCCAATCCAAAGGAGCTCCCTTTAAAGTGCATTTTGTAGAAATTTTCACACACATGTGAAAATATTAATCATTACTACATTGACTAGATTGTAAACAGATGATTTGAGCAAGAAGATCAGGAGCCTTTCTTGGCTTTACATGTTGCATTGTGCCATTTTGAAATCTGATTGATTTACAACACCAAACAGGAGCCAGTTTTGCCTGTCAGGTAACAAGCTACTTCATGTTACTTCCATTTCTCTTCCTGCTTTTCAAGGGACTTACTTAATTTTATGAACCTAACATGCTGCACATAGCATCTTTAAATCCACTCTCCTCCTGCTACTGCCTCATCCCCCTCCTCACATTCCCACCCTTCATATACACTGATCCCTGTTTCTTCAGAGCAGCAATGAAGCATCTCTGCTCATACCTGTCTCACTCTCTTACCGTTGCAGGCCCAGTTAGCGCCCTGCCATTCATATCAGTGGGATTAAATGGATCATTTTCCAGTGTTAGCAGCTTCTCCGCCAAGTGGTCTTGATGTCAGGCCAGGCATAATTGAGTCATCTGCATCTCATCTAAAATGGATGAAAGGACTTTTTGATATCTCCAGCCCCTCCTCCACCCCTCCACCCATACCCAGCAGCAGAGAGAAATGGCTTAGGCTAGCATCACTTCTTCTTAAGAAGGGTAGAACAAGAGGAGAAAGAGGAGGGGAAGAAGTCAATCATCTCTCATTAGCCATCACTACTTGTGGCATGACAACATTAGAGAATGTGAAGAATCTGAAGGAATAAATTGAAAAGAAAAGATCAGCACAGGTATTTTAGTTGAAGCAACTAAAGCTATGTGGTTGAGGAAAGATTGTGGAGTCATTGTCAACTGATGGTCTCATGTTTTGAAGTCAGGCACTTTGTGTGACAATCTATCTCCTCCCTGAAACTTCTCTCTGGGCTACAAAGAACATCACCCTTCTTCCTGCTTTGGCATTGACCATTACCGTTAACAACCATTAACAATGCTGTTGTTTTTCTGGAATGGACAGTTTCTTTTATTTAGTAGCACAAGATGAGAAGAAGGAGAACAAAGCAACAGTAAATACCACACAATAAAAGATGCATTCCACCTTGAGGCAAGTAGTGACAAATATGTCACCTTGTCTTTCTTTAACTGTACTTCCAATCAGTGTAATTTCAAATACCAGACTGGTACTGGTGAGATGCACTTTTCCCTGAGTTTTTGTCAAAATCCCTTTGATATATTGCATGTGACAAATGGACAAAAGCACAAACATAAAGACAAGAGACTGATACTTCAAAAAATTGATACAAAGCTGTAGATCAACATAAAACAAGGAAAAGTGTTGTAGAACCAGAAAAGAAGAATATAACAAAAGAAAATACAGGTACACAGGAGGATAAGGGGTGTAAAAATTAGGAGTAAGAGGCACACTGGCCTTCACACAAGCTGTTAAAATCTTAATCAGTTGCAGATTAGCAGAGACGAGGAACCTCACGTTTTTACTCCTACATGGCCGCCATGTTTAATGCATCTCCAAAAGACAGACGGGATAAAGCTCTGAATACTGGGCCAGAGTTAAGACAGTTTAATAGGTATGGTGGAAGAGTAGAAGGGATGGATAAAAGGAGGGTGGAGGTATGGTTTGAAAAAATGTAGTAAGGTGTGATGCATTCATCAGGAGAGACGCTCACTATATCTGCTCCAACCTTGAAGATGAATTGCTGGCCAGCCCTCCTAAACACACACACACACACACATGCTCATATCCCCAACGCTGCTGCCCCTTGATTGACAGCTCTTCAAATGAGTGTCTGAGTAGCACTGGGCTCTGGCCCTCCAAGTAAGTGGGCCGTCAAATTACATCCAGGGGAATGGCTGGCCCTCTCTCCCCTGGCAGAGGAGATCTATTTATTTGTCTGTTTATTTGCTTGGTTTAAATATTTGGTGGGGAAAAAATATTGAATTTTTGTCCCCCGGTCAAAGTCCCTTCATATTTAGTTAATAAAGAGCAGAGGAGGTTGTTTGCCCAGAAAAGTGCAGGATAGGGGACTTTATTTAAGGGAGTCCTCAGAGAGAGCTGGTGACCTTCTTCTCATGGAGGAGAGCGCTGTGTACACTGTGCAGAGATTCACTCTCTCTGCCTCCGCCAGCTTCTCTCACTCTCCATCCTCTGCCATTCTTCAGTCTGTGTACTCAGACATGTTTCTTTCCCTCTCTATCCCTGCTCTCCTGTTGCTTTGCATCCATTCTTTCCCTTCTCTCACTTTTTCTTGCAGGATCTTTTTTCTCTCCGCTTATCTTCTCTTCCTCATACTGTACATCCCTCACCTGACTTTTCTGTTCCTCTACCTCCCTCGTTCCCTCCCCTCCTCCTGCCTGCCTCTCTTTCTGCACAGCCTTGCTCTATTTGACTGGAGTCTCTCTCTGGATTCCCCGGGCTGCATCCAGGTTAAACTCTTAATTGCCTCGGCAGTGGGTGGTTTAAGGCGCTGGCTCACTGCAGCTCAGCCGGTCCCTGTGCAGGGGGCTGTGGGGTTATTGGGGGGGGGGTGGGGGGTGTGAGTTGTTCTGTGTTGGACTGTGGTTAGTGCATGCTGGCAGACAGTGCTGGGAGATGATAAAGACTTATTAATATAGATGATGGAGATGACCTCTGACAGAAGTTCTACAGCAAGCCTTCGCTGCACGTGAGAGGCGAGACATGATCTCTGTGTGCTCCACACATCTATCTTTCTATCTATCTATCTATCTATCTATCTATCTATCTATCTATCTACACTTTACTTTAACCCATTCCATTTAGCCTTTATTAGCACCATGTAAAAATAAAGAAAGGGTTTATAGCACACCACAATATATTTTTAAGTAGTTATAAGGATAGGATAAATTTTTGACTGATTTTTTGATTTTTGTCAATTATAACTTCCTCTATGAAGACATATTTTAAATTCTTACAACTGTGTTTGACCATATTGTCATTGATTATTTGTTTATACACCAGCCTCCACTAATAAACATTCCAATCTGCTTACAACAACATTAAAGTTTCATTCAAACAATTCATTAAAGGTTTACTGGGTATAAATTCTAAATAGAAGAGGTTAAAGTAAAGTGTTACCCATTCGCTCTTCCAACACAAATACACTTCCCCATCGCTTTATTTACCTTCCCTCTCCTCCATTCTCTCGCTCCATTCCTTAAAACATGGATACATTTACTGCACATACACTGACCCCAGAAACACCCCCACAATCAATAACCACTAGTAGGATGAATTTAGTCGGCACGTGCTGTTAATGTTAATGTGAACAGCGTCTGTGGGTTGTCCTGACTCACCCATATCTGGGTAAGCTGCACTCTGTGTGTGGATATGCATCAGAATGTGTGTGTACATTAGTCAGTCTGAAGGCTACAAGACCCTCCCATCTTGTCATGTACAACTACAACACATGCCCACTTCGATCTGAGATCCAAGCTACCGCTCGGCCGCGCCCCGCTACACTCTACTGCTTTTCTGTCACTAAAATAAAGCCTGTAACACGCCTGCTCAGCTAATCAATGAGATCGATGGTGTATTGCATCCACATATAAATATGTTGACAGCTGTCAGGTCCTATAAGTCACCAGTAAAGTCATCTTTTTACCCCTGCCACAGCAAAACAAAAAGAAAGCTGCTTATACTACATACAGACTGAGAAAATACAGAGCGCTTCAGAGGCCACAATACGATCCTGGCTCATCTCATAAGGCTGTATTAGTGAGTTAATGCCCCCCATCTCAGTGCTCCACCCCTACCATTGATTCCTGTTTAAAAGGCTATGGGTAGTCGATACAACCTCCTCATCGCCATCTGTCTCTATTTACTAATAAATAAAGTGGAGAGCATTGACTGCTTTGGCCAGGCCTGTAAAAGCATGCATGCTAATGAGCTCTGGGCCCCTGTGGCCAATGGAGGAGAAGGTGGTGATACTCTACCTCTCCACTAACTCTGTCTCCTTCTCGATGGCTCTCACAAGGCACACCACTCCAATCATGGTAATTGGCCGCCGGTCCAGTTGTTGTTTAACATCGCTCATCAGACGAAATGCGGTTCACTTCAGCTGCATAGATTTTTCTCCTAGGCTTCCCTGTATGTTCATTCTGTTTTCTTTTTTTCCCCCTCTCCAAGTTTTGTGTAGGTCAGCTCTTAAGGTCGTGTCTAGTCGTTTGTCAGATGTGGCCCATGAGCGCTGCCACACCACACTCTGTCACCCTGATCAATTACGGATCATACAGATGGGCTCGTTTGGAACGGCCCCCATGACGCATTTGTTCTAAAAGGCATTCGATCTTTTTTATCCATCTCCCTCCTCTCATTCCTCTTAGTTTTGCAATATCTACATAGGAAGAAATTAATGTTTGTATTAATAAAGATACTGTTTGTGGAAGAAGAAAGAAAGATCAATATTCAGAATGAAGGAAATTCCTCATGTGAAGCTCGATATATGTCAACACACATGTCAACGCACAATGACTCATACACAAATGCACAATAATAACATAAAAATCATTATTATACTTCTTATAACAAGAATCATAAGAAGAAAAGGGAAAAGAAGTCTGCAGGCACTCACACACACATTTACACACACGGCTGTATAGTCCATTTGGTTTGACACTGATTTCCTGAGTGAAGGGGTGGTGCTGATGTGTGGTGGCTCTCATAGCTCAGCATAACACAGTACTGCTGTGTCAACTGTGACCCCAGCGACCCTGCAGAAGCCAGAGAATGGGCTGTGGGGTCGCTTTGCGACTCAGGTGAAATGAGGGGTCAAAGGTCAGCTGTCCAGTGTGTCAGGCTTGCTGATCAGGAAGTGTAGCCTCTCGCTTCAGGGAGTACACAGGGAGTGTCATGTTGTGGACACATACTCGCACTCTGACATAAATCTTCCATGCTTACATGCAGTGGAGCTCCCTGCTAAGTCAGTGAATGGCAGGAAAAGTGGTGGGAAGATGCCAGTATCAGCTACTAAAAGTAACTGTACAAGAGCTGATTATTGGCCTTTACTGCTACTGATTGGTGTCTGTAGCTCAGAGGGCAGATCATATTATTACTGGGAGGATTAATGGGTTAATTACTACTGAGACAACTGAAAATGCACTACTGTAAATATTTTGGATTAAACAAATTATCCATGTTATCAGGTGGATATTTTGGTTTTCCTATAAGTTATATGATCTTTGATTTGATTTCAAAAAGCAAAAATCCCCATATCTTCTCCCAATAATGATTTATCTTGTAAACTCAGTTGAATTTAGCAGTTTAGCAAATTATATTAACATGAAAATAATAGTTCACTTTTTCTACAAGCTAATCTTCTACTTCCTTTTGTGAAATTTGATTTAGTTTAATTCTATTTTAGTTCTCTTGACAGAAAACTCACTAAACCCAGGTAACAGTGCTTGCACTAAGAAAACATAGTCCAGTACTTTTTCTCCCATCTGTGGCAGTCTCATACAGAGTCAAATGGTGCAAAGGTTCATGTTTGTTTGTCCCAACCCTTGCTCTCTATCTGCGGCTCACTCCCATTGTAGACACATCCAAACGGACCCCTTACCCATGCTGCACTGAGGCAGTCCTTCCTTCCATCCTTAACCCAGAGTCTTAGGTTAGAGAACTCACTGTTGTTCTGAGCCACCCCAGCATCCTGGTAGTGCTATGAAGGGAAAACAGCAGCACCGCAGTGGAGTTTCCTTCCAATGTCTCATCTGGAGTGGGCTCTGCTGGCTGTCTGGATCAAACTGGCCCACAGTATGATGCCGGGTCCTGTATGCAAACAAGAGGAGGTCTGTACATTAAAGACTCACCACGGGGGCAACTGTCTGAGAAGTTTTGCTCTCCAACCACCCTGGAGAGAGTAAATATTACGAGTAGAGTTTGTGTGTCTGTCTGTCTGTGTGTGTGAGTTCAGAAAAGTTTCAGGTTTTTCTAATTTCCTTTACAAAGAGATTTTTAAAATTAATTTCTTTGTCCAACTTGCTATTCTGTATCTAAAGCTGATACAACAAATATTAATAACTCAACTTAAATCAAAGTCAAGGAAGCACCTGCTTCATCACACTGCTGGGTGGTGCTGAGTGTTTCCTGGAAGATACTCTGACATGGATGAAACCTTACGCTTGTTTCTGCCAAGAGCATAGAAGAAGAACCGGGCAGTTGACAAAAGAGTTCCTGGAGTGCCTGCCTAGAAAGTCAAGTTTCATGAACAAAAGAATCTTGGAAAAAGATGTCACAGCACTTTACACATGATATGATGAACAGGTGATTGAGAAAAGCATAACACCACAGAAATGATTTTAAAAGAATTTGAGTGTTTATGAAAAAACTGAAGTGAATACCGCTTCAAATATTTCACATTACATGAATTTGATGAAACGTTAAGTATACATTTATTTTAAAATAAGAATTTATCATTTTGAAGCATACTGCTGCAGGTTTTTTGAAGTTGATTTCCAAAACTCTGCTGTTTTTATTTTATTTTTTTATCAAAGGTCATGAAAATGGATCAAATGTCACCATTGCAGTTTATTTTTAATTTATCATTGCTGTCTACGCTTTGATATTTTCAGCACCATCATGTGACACCACTAATCTTTCTTTATTCAGAGAACAACTAAAGTTTGAACGACTCAGATCTGACTCCTTCATCTTTGTTCATCCTTGCTTCTGACAAAAAAAAGAAGACAGGCACTCTTCACTCTCCTATTTCTCTCTTCTTGCTCTCTTTCCCCCTCTCTCCCCTCGCCTTCTTCCTCCACTCACTCTGTCCAGGGAGTCATTATTGCTTTGGTAAATATTTCATAGGCCTCAATACCTTTGCACACAGCCACCTGCCAGCCGCCTCTCCTCTCACACACAAACCATGGATAGACAGATCAAAATAAAAGAGAGCAAAGTGAAGGCAGAGGAGGGGGAGGTGGAATGAGAGGAAGGGAGAAGAAGTCTGCTTCTTCTGCCTATAGTGTGCATTTACATTTTCAGTGGGCTGGGGCTCTCTGCTCTGTATCCTGACTTTATAACAGACTGAGTCCTTTCTAAAGATGGAAAGATTCTCTGGATGATGTCAAATCTATGCCTAACAACATTTTGTTTTCTGAGGCCCTTTTTTTCTCTCGCCCTAAGCATTTTTTTTTCTCCACTCGGCACATAAAAGGTTCTGGTTTAGTTTCCAACAAGGTTTTGCTGGGAAAGGAGGGAGACAGAAAAAGCAAGAGACAAAAGAATGAGCCGGCGCAAGCTCAAGACAAGACAGAGAAAGAGAGAGAGAATACTAAGCTTCTCCTTCCTCTGACCTTGAAGAGGCCTGTAAGCAGCACCCACTCTCCCGCCCATCCCTTCCTCCTCCTCCTGCTTTCCCAGCTTCACCTGTTTACTTTGACTGGGATAGAGAGTGGTCTTGCATCACCTGCAGTGTCCTCTCTTTCTTTCTATTCTCTCGCTAGCCCCGTGTCATTCCCCTCACTTCTTACTTTGACAAAAACTCTAAAGGAGTAGCGATCCAGAGATGAAATATTCAGCTTGGATATACGCGCTTTAAGTTGTTTCAGAGTGGATAGCTTGTTGCCACAGAGCTTTGACTTCATAAATAAATGGTCAACAGTGGCCGCTTCGACTGCCATGTCTCCTGTATATATATGGCTGAGTTGTTCGTGTGCCCGGGGCTAAGCCCTGCCAGTAAGTTCCAGGCCTTAAATATGGATAAGCTGTGAAACGCCTCTGGACACACTCCTATGTAGTCAGTATAATGTTGAATAAAGCTCAGCTGTGCACACAGCAAGAGAGCTGGAATAGAAAATGTAAAATCTTTATGCCATCTTGGGAAATGCAAGGCTGCTAGTTGAAAGGTGGGTGTGCAACAAGGAATATTAGGTTAGATGTGCTTTACATTCACATTTAATGCTTGTATCCACACCCAACAGGAACAGATTTAGTGTCCAGTGCTCAGCTTCTGCCATTTCCATTTCATTGGATTCCATTGATGGATACATTGAGGGAATTGCGCCTGTGAACATTTAATTTCAAGGCACTTGGATTAACTAGATTAACTAGTTAACTGTGCCACCATATGCTATCCTTTACTTTGCATTGCAACAATATTAGCTGACCATTTCCCTCTCCCATATTTTTAAAATCCACCACCTTTTTCCTCAAAAGCTTCAACGCCACTCTTGTTTCTGCTGAGGGAAATGCTTGATGCTTGGTTTCCTTTGAGCTTTCCTATGTAAACGCGTGTTCTCACATTTGCCTTGCAGTGTTGGACATTTCTACCAGGAAATGAAATGAGTCCGTAACAAATGTTTTGGCTCCTGTTGAACTCTTTAGTGAATGGTGGCTTGCCAACTGCAGCAGTGTGTTTGCATTCCCACAAACCCCCTGGGATGGTGACTCCCTGAACTTCCGGATGGAGGGCAAACAGTTTCTCTCTTTGACTGGAAAAAAAGAAAGAAAAATGTCTTGCATACTTGCAAAGGTATTAGGATAAGAGGGATTGAAAAAAAGATTTTCTTTTGTAGATATATATAGTCCATTTGTATTTCATTTATGTGAATGGAGATATGGTCTCGGCCTAGCCAGGCCATTTAGCCTTGTGCGCTAATCTGCAGGTGAAAAGGGGGACTGACTTTGATAAAGGCGCCCTTGAAGACAGGTTTGGCTACCTCTGGTGCAGCAAGTTGAGCTCAGGTCATGAACAATTTGTTCCTCGTTCGTTTTCTGTGTGCCTGTGTGTGAGTGTGTGTGTGCGTGTGCATGTGTAACTGTGAGAATATGCAGTATGCTAACACCCATGAGCCTTGTAACTATAAATCAGCAATAGGAAGTGGTGTGACACAGGCTGCAGGGCCCTGCTGATATGGACTGGAGCTATAATGGGCCCTGTTTCAGGTGGAGGAAGACATCAGCTGCAGTGATCTTTACTACCCTGCAGGGCTCTGGAGATTACTACTGTACAAGAAGAAACACTATTCAGGTCACTCAGATGGTAAAAACTTTTCTTCGGCATGCTTGTACCACATGCTCGCTTCTGTACAGTACGCTCTGTCGAAGCCTTGACAATACTGTACCGCTGCATGAATGATGAGCTGTATTTGTTCAATGTGCACACACAGAACAACAGCGTTTGTTATTCTGTCTGTTTGTTGCAGATAGGGCCTGGGTCTTGTTAGCTGTCAGGCCAAGCATCCACAAAGCTATTCTCTCACTTATTGATGGGGATCCACTAAATTACAGGCTCAAACAAGAGAGGCGGCGGCAAAAAACAACCCTTGTAAAAGTTTCCTAAGAGCCCTTTATATTTCAGCATTGTGTGTGTACACGAAGAAAAAAGAGAACGAATGTCAAGAAGATCCCAAATGCATTTTTCTTTATTTCGCTCTCTCTTTTCTTTTGGCTGTCTTTCTTTGGTCAGACCCTGTCTGGTCTTGCTATTATCCTGGGGTGTTATCAGTGTGTAGCTGCCTCTTCAGATCAGGCCTGCGATAAGGGCTAAATAAATGGAATGCTTGGCTAGTGGACATAGGTCAAGCCTTGTTTCGCCCCTGTTTTTTTCATGTGTTGTTGTGTTTGTCTGCAGGGGAAGTGGAGGGTGCAGCATGAGCAGGCTCTGCAGTCTAATGAACTTATTGATTTCAATTTCAGGGCTGTTCTCTCCCTGCCTGATGCTTCTGAAGCTTTCATCCATTGCTTGACATAAATTAGTAACTCTGTCTCTTGTTCAGGGACTTTTTCTTTTTTTGCTCATCTCTTTTTCGCTCTGTCTCTCTGAGACAGGTTGCTATCTTGGAAATGCTGTTTTTAAATGTGTTAAAAGCTTCTGTGGTTAGATGGATACTGTCTCCGTGTGGGTGTTTTCTGTGTGGCTTAGCATACACCTGTCCCTGACAGAGAAGGAGCTAACGAAATGACAAGCTGTGTGTGTGTGTGTGTGTGCGTGCGTGTGCATGTGTATGTATCATTGGTCACTGGGGGTCATTGAAGATGCTGAGTGACCTCTTCCCAAGGGGGTCAGAGAGCAGCTGAAGACTGTTTATGTACTGTATGTCTGTGTGTGCATGACTATGTGTGTCTGTGAATACAGGCACATCCACTACTAATCCATATCATGTATCACATGCACAACATGTTTTCCCTACAAATTTGTGCACACATCCAAAGACGGAGGCCCATGCCAACAGAAGTGAGCGCAGCACATTCCCAAAAGAAGCCCAGTTCATGGAAAATGAGAGGCCACCGGCGCTGGGACAGGAAGCTGTCTTGGACCGGCCCTAACGAGCACTGTGGGAGTCTCCACTCTGGACCCGGTACATCCGATACCCCTGATGATGTCCAAAGGCTAAACAGTTAAAAGGTCCGGTTGCTATATGTAGATGCGCAACACCCCCCTGTTCTGAATACGATACTCTGGGAATCACAATAACAAGGCTGTGAGCTCTGGTCAGTTTTCCAGAGCTACCAGTCGGCCTCCCACCAACAGGCACTTGCTGCTGAGACCCAGAGAGAGAAAGATAGAGAGTGAGCATGAAAGAGAATTGATGCTGAGTAGCACAGGTTTTAATAGGGCTGTCAGAGTCATATTGTTTATGTCATGTTCCAGATTAATCCATTCTTCCTTTATGAGCCTCTGCAGCCACCGTAAATTGCAAGCACGAAGCCGGTCCACTGTTGAGTTACGCCTCGGGGATCAGTGCCACACATGAGCGGAAAATAAATCATTTCCCCCAGATTTAACGCCGGGCAATACCTGGGCCCTTTGTAAATAAAGCCATAGATGTTTTTACACCCCCTGTTTTCTCTCTCCTGCCTCCAGGGCTCTTATTGAATCTCAAAAGGAGAGGGAGGGAGAGACAGAGAGAGAAACATGAGAGAATAAGAGAGAGCAGAGCTGAAGGGGGACAGGGAGAGAAAGACAGATGAGAAAGAGAGAGAAAGTGAAACAGAGAAAAGTCAGGAAAGAGATTCCAAGCAGGGAAGGTTGAAGAGACACAAACCAAGATAGCTTCACAAAACAGACAAGTAGAGAGAGAGGATGTAGATGTTGGCTAGGGGTGATATATGCATGGAGTGCTGATTCCCCGGGTTCTCTGGGTGTTCAGGTTGAGATCTGTCAGACTGTCTAAACACAGGGCCCACTGTAATGCACTGCTCTGGAGCAGCGGGTGCCAAGCAGACAGCCAGCTTCACCAGCACAACCAGGAGGGCAGCTTAGCTCGGCTCCAGCGCTGGCCGTGGCCACAGTCCAGGCCGCCTGCCTTCTCTCCAGCTTCCCGTTTCCATCGTCGTAACCTCTGGCCCTGGGGACCAGTGCCAGAGCCTGGAGAGACAGAGATGGGGAAAGAGAGAGAAGGACAGAGAGGAAGGCCGGAACAACTTGTTCATCCTGGCTTGTGCGGACTGCCAGCCGGAGACAGCCAAAGGGAATGGGGAATGTGCACGCTGCTCTGTCAGGACTTCATGAGTTATACATGACGTGCAATGTGAAAATGCTTCCTGTGTACTGTGTGTATCATGCTCTTTTCTTTTTTCCCTTTCTCTTCTTTAACCCCCTCCCTGCCTCCCTCTCTCACACTCTCTTTCTCTCTACCATTGCTTTCAAGAGCTCAAAGTTTGCTTTTCTTTTCAGTGACAAAGTATTCCCTGGTTGTTAAATGTTAATCAATGGCGGGCAGCAGGGTGACTCAAGAGGCTCCAGCTTCTGGTGGGATACTGCAGTTCAGACGGATCTCGTCTGGGATGATACTGGGCTTCGGTAGATGCACATGGGCAAACTAGAATGTACCCTGCATTTAAATATGACACCGTCTTTGTTCCCTTTGAAGAGTCCAAACCAAATCATTACATAAATACAGACACTGAACAGACTCTATACTAATTCATTCTTAACACAAGCATTTAACTTATCCATTATTCATATCTCCAACAATGCCAGGGGGCAAAAATCAGTGTTCCCCTTGCCCATATATCTGCCCAGCTACAGAGAGGTTGATGCATTATTCAGGGTGTGCCAGGCTAAAAGACTGTTCTCCCTGTTCTCGACCGCTGGAAGCAACAATCATCTCACTAGGACACTGTTCTCTGTCTGTAACTCTGTGTCCTCTCCTTTTTCTGTCTATTGTCTCTGCCTCGCCTAAACTTTGTTACATCATGCTAATTTTCCATCTTTGGTGTTTAACCAGATACTGTGTGGAATTGCTCTCTCCATCTTGCTGTATTATACAATATGTACATAATTCGATCTATCTCTCCCATTGTATTTCCATTGCAACATTTCAGAAAACACTGTGTTGCTAGGTGCATGTTGATCTAATAGCCTGCTCTTGTGTAAGAAAACTGATGTAGGCTATATGTAGCCAATAAAGCAATCTGTTTGATCTCTGAGACTATACTTTTGTTGAAAAAAAAGTTTGTATTGATGTTGACCTTGGCCACCGTTTTGCACTCTGCTATTCATTGTTGTGTCTCTCTACCTCTTCGCATACACACATCTCTCTCTCTTTTCATCTCTTTTAACTCAAACGGCTCTCCTATAATTTAGCCTCTCTGCTTTTGTTTCTTGTTGATGTGAACTGTCACTGGAATGGAGGAAGAGATCCAAATACATTTGCTTGTATCCTGGGTCTGTTGTGTCCACACTCTCTGTTTTGTATCTCCCCTGGCTCCCACTCAGAGAGACATTAAAATTTGAGCAGAAAGAGGAAATGGAGGGCCAGGGCCAGCCTGGGGGTCCTGGTGTACTCCTGCACACTTCTGTCCCAGAAAACAAAGAATAGGATGACAAGTTGCAAAGACTCTGGGCAGCTTGTTTGTTTAGACTAGAGTGAGACTGTTTCTCCGGGCCTAGAACATTTTGAGTTAGAGTACTTATTGCTGTAACATTCAACTCAAACTTATTATCAGTAGTTTTGAGTGTAGTCACACAAAATTAACCAAGCGAAGCAAGGGAAAGAGAGAGAGAGTATCCACATGTATTTGTGAATGTTTCATGCTAACGCCTAACTTAAACTTGAAGGATTTGAGGTCACTTTGTACAAAATATGAGGTGTTGAGTTTCTGCAAAATGAGCGTTGCTGACTTTTTTCTAAAACCCTCACTGCCAAAGTTGGAAATCAACATTAAGCAGAGTTACCTTGTGGGTAAAGGAACAGGCTTGGTTTCATTTCTTATTTAAAATCAGCTCCATAATTTGATCTTTGTAAAACTTAAGTTGCTGCAGGTGTTCGGCAGGAGGAGTGATAGCCTTAGGGCTCGGAGCTACCGTGAGGCCCCGCCGAGATTTCCCATCATCCCTACAGTCTGGCAGCAGCTTTTCAAACAGCGCCCCTTCTGAAGTTGCCCTTGGTTCTACATGTGTAGCAGTAATTATGAATGAGGGGGACTAAGATCTGTACAAAACCATCAAACATTTTACAGCTTGCTGCTATTGTAATAAAGATCAATAGACACGGTATCAGTCGTGGTTTTGAAGGAGAGGTGGTGCTGTACATTTTCCCTCGCATACTTCCTCTCTTTATTTCTTTCTTTCTCTCTCCCACACTCATGTCCCCTATCATTTCTCTTTTCTTTCTCTCTCAACTCTCTCTCCCTATACAGAGCCAGTGTAGCACATCCATTTTAATTGCCGTTTGTAGGGCTCTGTGATGTGAGCTGCTAAAAGACACCCGTCCTGTAAAAGAGCAGGAGACGGAGACACAGGCAGTGAAATATATTCACTTCAGCACTAGCTAGGTTGTAGGGCCAAGGCCAAACTTCAAGAGCAATGTGTATATAATGTACATTGTGTGTAGCATATGTGTAGCATGTACATGTGCAGTACTTGTATATACAGTATATACAATATACAGTAACACACCTTTTAATGCTTAGATGTGTCTCAGATGTGTTTCTGTGTGTGTGAACATAACAACTGATGCAAATAAAGAGTGTGCGTGGCGTGTGTGTGGTTACCAAGTATTCCTCATGTTGCGGGGACATAAATTTGTTAAGACAGTCTCGCCTCCCTTTTGGGGACAAAAAGGAAGTCCCCGTAATGTAAATCATTAAATTTTAGGGTGAAGAAGTTAAGGTAAGGTTAGGTAAGTACTACTTAGGGTCAGGGTTGGTCTCCAGCAAAAAAATGTAAGTCAACGTGGAAACACATGCATGAAACATATTCTCAAATTCCAATACATTCACGTGGACGTAAGTGCTGCCTCACTTTCATCACACTTTCAGCAAGCCTGGGAGTGGTAGTACTGCTAAAACAACCTCTGGTAGTGGGCTGAGGTCATCTGACCAGAGATAGAAGACATGGAGAAGCTGCAGATCAAACAGTATTCTGTCTGACAGGAAGAGATAAAGAGACTGTCAGCCTTGCCTCAGAACAAAGCAACTTCTCACCTCTCTGGCCCATAGCAGCTCCCTGACGGCCAGTGATGCAGTGGTAAATCAAAAGGTTGGTAAACTAAGATGAATGTCAAAAGATGATCACAATGTCAACATTCACCATTATAAAAAATGTATTGTTATATAAAGGGTTTGTTTCAAAATGCTGTACATCTGTTTTGGGAAAGATGTTGCTAATTGGGAAATATATCAGAAACAGCAATTTATTAAGCAGTGGCCTGACTATTATTAAGTGTATTGGCAAGCTTGTTTTTATTTAAGAAATGTTCTTATTGCTGTGGGTAAATAGCAAAAGATAGGTGATATCACTGAACTGAATTTCTGAGTGTCTACATCAGCAGTTAAAGTCAGAAACAGGCTCTTGATGTTGCTATCACTATAGCTATCTCTCTCTAAATGTGCATGTGTAACGGGCTGCTTGATGCAACCAGTCTGTGCAGGTTTTCTGGGGGCTGACCAAAGGTATCAAGTTTAGAAGACAGGTGTTGATGTTGTGTGCATGTGCCAACAACTTTTAAATCACATAAGTTGCAAATGGGTGTTTGGAGATGCCATCTTCTCTCAAGGGTAAAATATATCAATGTAGCTGATGTTTCAAGTTCTTTTACAAAATTGGAATATGTAATGCTGAGAATCAGTACCAACAGTATGAGCTTTTTTTAAAAACTTTTTTAAAACACAGGGACACATTTTTTGTGACTAACGAGCTACCAATAATCCACACCACTTTCTACATGAGAAATAGCCCCAAACTGTTGACACTGAGCTCTATGGATTATCTGATTACCTGGAACATTGTTACTGATAAGATGCATTAGTGTTGAGTTTTTTGAATGTCATTTTTCAATGTTTTGAGCAGCACAAATTCTGTTCAACTCCATTGTATTGGGACAGATATTGCAAAACCTGGGTAAATAAAACTGAATCTGCACAGTATTTTTTTTTTTTTCATTTGGTTGAACTGACCCTTTTAATTTTAAATTTCTCACTGTAATGGTGTGCATTCAGGTTGTTGTTTGATCCTGCAGTGGCATACCTGGAGGGTTGCAAGTCACACACTTACATTGATAAGTCAGATGGTCACATGTCTGTGTGGGGATTTTATCCAGACTGAATTAAAATGATGCGATAGAGTGACAGGCCTTCACTGTGAGAATGGAGGAAAAAGTTTTTGTCTGTTCAGACCTTAAATGTTTTTTTTTTGGTTTTATTTGCAGTTTTAGCAATAACCCTGGAACCACATAGTGTTCAAAATTGGCTGTTGTGGAATATATCTTGCTTCCACTCCTTTGATTACAGGAACTGTAAATGTGCTTTCATGGCTGATTAAAACTGAAGCTGATGCCTGTGAGTGAATATAATGATTATCATTATTATACATGTATCACATCTTTCGGAATGAAAAGCAGTATATCTGTATGACATGTCTAAATGACTCTTTTTATTAGACTTATTAGTTGAATTAGATTCTGGTTAGCATAATGTGTGCCACGAATGTTGATATATCTGCTTCTGGTCAGAGTTCTGCTATACTGGACTGAAATCACAAGATCTGTAGTGAAATTTACTAGCTTCCAGCCAACCTCCTGTTGGCAGATCACAGCTGGAAAACATACTTCTATTAGTCTGCCTGTTTTTTGAATACAAGCCGAGGGTCACTGTGAAGCTGCACGACTGAGGAATATGATCCAATGCGACTTTATTCTCTCACTGAACAATGATGATACGATGCGTTGCCAAAATGAAAGCATAATGTGACACGTTGATCTCCACAACACATAACAGAACCTGCTCATGCGTCAAGACTTTGTAAGTGTGATGCTTCTCAGCTGTGATCTGCTGTCACACAGCAATAGTCTGACTGATGAGACTTTATCTGTGATGCCTCTTTCGGAGTAGAGTTACATTCGCTGCCTTGTCAGTAAGTGATTAATGGATTCAAAAGGACATGATGGCTGGGATATCAAACTATACAGACTATATAGATTTTCTGCTGAGCCTGAGTGTGTCTGTTTGTGTTGATAAAGATTAACGCATAATCTGCCTCTTATTATATGGATATTTCTCTTCCTTGAAGAGGACCATGGATGATTGCTTTGCAGTTTTTTTTTCACTCAATCGAATAATCTGGTCTACAATTGTCCTTGATACTCCACAGCTTTGAGCCACCAATGCATGGAACAAAAGGAATAAAACACACACACACACACACACACACACACACACACACACACACACACACACACACACACACACACACACAAATGTTACATTTGTTAAACAACAAAAACTGAACTCAGTTGAGCATTAATATACTTCTCAGTCAGTTTTAATTTAGCATAGGGAATATGTGGGCTTCAGCTGTGACAATCGATGAGGTTTGGCATTTAACTGTAAACTTTAAAAGACACCCATAATCTGGCTCCATTGTTTTTAATGGCCACATAAACTACTTTCAAGGATAATCATTTTATCTGATAAATGAGGATTTCAAACACTCTTATCTGCTGTGCACTAGCAGTTGTTTTTCTTTTTTAATCCTTCCATTCTGTCTCGTTGTTTTTAATTGATTCTGCAGCACAGAGGCTTTCTTTAAGAGATAATGCACTTGTGAGAACAGGTCATGATCCCTAAATGAGGGAATTTCACTCCAGTGTATTTGCCATGGCGTATTTACCGTCCTTCAGAAGCATTTCCAAACTGCTGGAAAGTACAGATTGACTTTGTTTTTCTACATTTCTCTGCAACTCCCTGTCTCACCATGTTTTCCAGAGATGCCACGCTCCGCAGCGAATGGCCCAAGCTAAGAGCCGGTGGTGCTGATGCTGTTTGGAAATGCTTCCACATATGTCCTACCTCAAGGCTTGAACCAAATCTCTGTGTATTAGGATCAAAAACACTGTCTACTTCTTTCCCTATGTCTTTACATAATTTGGTAATGTGAGCACAGCCAGGCATGAAAAGTAGACCACTGATTATCCAATAATGTTGTAACAGAAGACATAAAAATATAAATATATAAAGACAAGAAGTGGTCCAGCATCTGTGCTGTGTTGGACTGTGATAACGGCTCATCCAATAAGACCTCCACTCACCTCTCCCATTGCTTCACGAATCCACCACCAGTTCCACTCTCAGGCCCTCAGAGGAAAGCTGTTTATTCCACACGCTGCCTAAGTAGAGGTCTTGGGGTTGGAGCGGCTGTGTAGCGCATGGTGAAGACAAACACAGGCCTATTTAGTCTGGTGGGGAAAACCATGGTAAACAGCGCAGAATGGAAGCAGCTGGGGATTTTTGTTTTCTGTTTTTTTTTTTTTTTTTTTTTAATTAAATGCTCCTGTTTCTACACCATCTAGGTTGGGAAATATAATGGATTTTTTGTGATGAAAAAGTAGGAGCAGACCAGGATTTTTTTAATTCTGCAATGGAGAACATTAAAATTGAAATACATTTTTTTAACTACTATCCATACATACTGTTTTGTGTTCACCACAACATATAATGACAGAATTGCAGTTTGATCTCAAGCTTTACCACATGTGTGTTACCACTCTGTTGGCTTCTGCTTTGAGGGAAGGCCATTTTGTAAATGGGTACAGTTAGTATGCACAAGTTTGAAAGCATGATGACTACAACATGTTATGGGTCATTAAATTATTAAATTAGATCTTTTGTTTTTTAAACACAGAATTAGAACATACATGTGTTGTCTGAGCCTCATGTGTCCTATATGGCATACAAGATGGAAAGGTTGTGCAAATTATAATGTGTTGCAGATCAGTGTTTACATGCATACAATTAAAATCTGTAACATAATTTAGAATAATATATTTATGATTCTGAGTGTGCCAGTACTACTGTAAAGAATGGTGCAAAGTAGAAAGAACAACAAAATCTGCTGAATGCATGTGGATTTACAATCTTATAAACCTTTTTTCATTTAAAGTTAATATTTTTCAGAAAACCAAAAAGTCATAACATATTTTTAAATGTTCAAATATTTGCAAACTGTGACAGATATGATTACATTTTTATATTAGATTTGTAGGACTGATATTTCAAATCAAGATAATGTGATCCCGGTTCATGCTATCCATTATTTTTGAGTATTTGGAGTATGTGCATGCTTGCATGCATCATTACAAAGTGGAAATGTCCTCTGGAATGGCATGAGGAGACCCCTGTCAGCCACAGACCCTGTGAATCCCACTTGGTATGGTGACATGAACGCCCTCCCATCCTTCCCACAGGCACCTGTCTAGAGGTCAAAGGTCATCCTGTTAGGGGTAATCCCCACAGTAACCTGACCAGGCCAGGGGATAGTGGCAACCAAACGTGCAATAGTGGACCAAGCTGTCCCCCTAATACTCTCACTAATCACATTTTAATTGAATTCCAGCTAACATGTAAAAACCTGGTTCAGTTTTGTTTTTCCATTTTCCTAACAGATGTCCCTGTGATCCCTGTAAAGTGATCTGCGGTGGTGACGTCTTCTGTTTGGGAACACATACATGAAATGGCTAATCTAGATGGGAGAAAGTAGAACCATGTGCTTGTCCTCAGGAAGGAGAGAGGAGTGGGGGTGTGGTGCTTGGAGGGTGGAGTTGAGAGGGTTGTGCTTGAAGGATGGAAGGTGTCTTACTTGAACCATGAAAAGAAAATCACCTATGTCTTTTGGTGAATGCTATCATTCCAAAAATCCTAAAAGCACCATTAACACGTACATTTTTCGTGGTTGGAATATTTATCCTTGCAATATTAGTGCCATGGTTGACTGAGCTGTGGAGAACACTGGCTCAGCTTGGTTTTCACGCCAATCAGCAAGCCATATCCTCTGCAGCCCTATGCACAGTGGAGGAGGAGGATTTGTGAGTAGATTTGTGAACAAATTTGTAGACAAATCTACAGCAAGCAAACTGGAAAGCCACACAGATGGTTGACGTAAAACTGGGTATAACCTCTATTCCTTTGTACAATGCTGATCATTTGGTGTCATTTCATTCAAACAAAAACCTGGGTTCATCAACAACAACAACAAGAAGACCACAGTTTAAATACACCTTGATGTTTGTTTTACATATTTCAGATTTCATACGGTGGATCCTCAAGCAGATAAAGAAGCTCAAAAACCATGCAGAGGCCCTTAATGGGCTTCACCATGGTACCATCGTGTGAAAGCCACTTTCAAGGAAAATAAATAGGATAAGACCCACAGTAAGAGACCTTAGGTTTTCTTGTATAAATGTTCTTTCTTCATCCTCTCCACTTTTACCTTTTTATCTCTTTTTACCATGCAGGTAAAACGGGGGAAAGGTCTTCTGTCCAGACCCTTCTCCACGTGCCCCTCTGTTGCTGTAGTGTTTGTAGGACTTGGTCATAGCATTTGAAAGTCAGGAGTGGAACTGATGGTGATTTCTTGAGGGAATGGGAGAGTGGTGGGAGAAGGTCCTGCTGCATGAGCCGCTATCAGAGCCCAACATAGTGTTGACACAGGAAGGATTTATTTCTGTCATAATGCTATGGGATAATCAAAGTGGTCCACTTTCCATGTTTGGCTGTGATCAAAGTGCCAAATTATGTAAAGACATAGGGAAAGAAGAAGACACTGTTTTGATCCTAATATGCAGAGATTTGGCTCAAGCCTTGACATAGGACACATGTTTCCTTATCCCTTCTCCTCTCTGCACCTCTGCAGGAGACTGCCTCAATAGCTGCACTAGATTCTGGGAGTTGACCATAGCCACATGCATACAACCCTGCTGCAATGATGGATGAGTGACTTTTTCATACCGTCAGTTCTGTGACCTCCACTTTATGTCTCACAGTCGGAAGTTGAGCAAATTCTGGAGTGTCAGTTTGGGACATGAACCATAAAAGTGAGCAGTTTGAGGGATCAAGGTGATGTGTGTGCCAGCTTAACCCACCTCACACCAACCAGCAGCCTCAAGTGAGGGAGAGGGATCCACCCACATGCCTCCAGCTCTCTGATTAACCACCACAAGCAGCAGAAAGTTTTGTGTCTGCAGCCCACTTGCCTGTTACCGAGCGCTAAATCAAAGACCCGCTCTGTTATTAGAGCCAATGTGCTTTTGAGGAAAACAAAATCTGACTGTGAGCTTAAAAAGGAGTTGTCTCATTTGATCATTTATTACACATTTTAAGTGGTTTGGAAATAACTGAGGCCAGCGTGGTCTACATCCCTAATTGGTGCTCTTTTTCTCCCATTAGTACATCCAGACTTGTGATCCCACTAAAACAGGCAAGAGAAGAAAAAAATCTTTTCCCCAAACAAAGCGTTTGTCATCAGTTTGCAGTTGCTGTGTTCGCAGGCATGGTTCAGATCTGCTTCTACGCACAGCTGTCACTGAGCCTGTTGGACATCCTGGACCCCAAACACACAAACCAGAAGAGATTAGTGTGCCATGTCAACCCACTGCTTCCGCAGATGGCACGGATGCTTTTAGCCTACTCCCTGTAGACAGCCACTCATTGATCTTTCATACTAAACTCCTCACAGCAGGACTCTTGATACTGTTTTATTTATCATTCTGGCATTTACTATTAAGGCCAATAAAGTTTGACATGTGTGGATTTTAACTGTAGGGGGCACTGTGGTTTCTGTGCAACATGCTGGGGGTGAAGGGGGGGTAGATTTATATCCTGGCAGTCAGAACTGTCACCTGCAGTAATATCTCCCATGTCTCTCTTTCTTTCAGCGTGCCCCTAGCCCCAATTCCCCAGGTCCAAATCCAACCCATAATTCACTATGGTTGTCTCTCACCTTGACGTACACCTAGTAAACGTGTAAAACATTCTGGTGGGATTTGCTCCCATTTTAATAACTGAACATTTCAGGCTGTGTGGGGGAAAAAAAGGACATATCAGTTACTAGTTTTTAAGGATCCTGGCACAAGCTGCAGGAACCCCTAAGCTCCAGCCCAGAGACCTCATCCAAAACCAACACAGGGGACAAGCAGGCAATTTTTGAAATGCGGTTTTCAGTTTCTGCACATATTTTCCAAGGGTGCTGCAGTCAGGCTGACCATGATGAAATTTGGTTCTGGCTCTAGTCCAGGACATTACCTGTGTGAGTGTCAGGTGATAGCCTCCCTAATTACCCTGGAAGGCAAACAGAGAATCTTTCTCGTTGAGATTTCACAGAGCCCTCTGCACCAGTAAACGTGTTGCTCCTGTGGTAAAATGTGATCTTTCGGCTAATGAAGGACACGCTTCGTTTCCTTAACTGAATCACCCTCTAGTTTTGGCCTCTAGGGGGAGCTTAGCTCAGTTTTTTCTTGTTTTTACTGCAGTGGGCACTGGCAAGAGTTTAGGTGAACCTTTGTGAGTAAGTATTGATTTATGGCCGGGGCCTGAGGTGTGCATCTCTCCAGGGGTATTCAGCCTTTCTGGACATGAGCGTGTGTGAACAGTGGCTCTCAGACATCACTGACACTCTGTCCAACCACTGGACCAAGAACCACTGATTGGAGTCTGCGGTTTGCGGTGTGTGTGTCTCATACACACACCACAGCAGACCAAAGCCCTCAATCACTGGGTCTTGGTCCAGCCTGTGCCCCCGTGTTCCAGAGTTGAGTGACGCGCTGCCTACAGAGCACTCATTAGAATCTATGTTTCACAAGCAGAGCAGGGATAGTAAATCGTTCAGGCCTCAATGTTGTTATAGCTGGCTCTAACAAGCCACTCTCTGTCTGCTTTATTGGAGTTTAAAAGTGGATTCCATGTAGTTTTTGGCAACTTTGAAAAAATATGACAAACAATGGAAACTATTGGTGTAAGAGACAAGACCGCAACATGATGAAAACTTGTTCAATCTTTCAAAGGAGCTCTTTAGGTTTTCAAGCCCTCTGCTACTTAGAGACTGACAGAAACATCATTAGACAACAAAAACATCCCATTTATGTTTTCAATAACATCAAAAAAGGCGAAGTGTGCTATGGGAATACTGTGTAGTTTTGGGACGGTGCTATGTGATCCCTCATCACATGGTCAAGGCCCCTGCTCTGGTACGAAGTTAACGGATTTTCTCCCTATGGCCCCACTCCTAAATCAGATCAGCTTTTTTTAAATGCTACATCTAAGGGCCCCCATCCCATGTCTAACTACCTACTCTTTTGTTTGCTCATGTTTTCCTTTTCCTCTGTGGATCGGCTGGCTCTGACCGTGTAATAGAGCGCATATTGGCCAAGCGAGGCAGCCTGCTGTGACCAGATCAGATGTGTGCTCCTGATTATGAAACTCCCTTTTAGTCACTGACAGACATGGTAATAAATGTGTCCATAAATTGAATTTGGGTCTTTTGAAAAGGAGCAGGAATATCTAAGGAGCATTTCAGCTGATTGTCTCCAGCCGACATGGCAGCGCTTCAGTGGGATTCTGGGGGGAAAACTGATCCTGCTGTGGTGCGGTTGGAGGGCTGGGAGTGGAGGGGGGGTGCGGGATAGACGCCCAGCCAAGCAAAATAAAGACTGCTTTATTGCTATTCAGAAAATCATTTGATTGAGTTTGCACAAATAAGAAGATGGAGAGCAGTCTGTAGGAGTGTATATAACTGTTTGTGTGGTTATATGTTTGAATGTAATTGTGTTTGCATGTGTATGTTTGTAAGCATTTTACCCTTTCTTAGAGGTATACTGCACAGGAGCAAGTTTCTGAATTGTTCCACTGACTTTAAAGGGTTGTACGGTGCCCTTACAGTTAAATGCTCCCCCTCACAACACTACTGAATTTTGCTGAAGTGGTGTTGACAGCAGAACTGGATTGTTGTGCCAAAGCTTTTGTATTTAATTCCTCTTTGGAAAGAGCCTAGGATGTTCTTTCCTGAGCAGCAAGAATATAGTAAATTATTTTATACCTACCTTTATTTGTTATGATGGTATCATTGAATACATATTAGCCACAGCCTGGCTTGTCCCTAAAACTGATTTGTTTACATGCTGTTTTCAATAAATACATGGCTAATGGCAAACTAAAGATAATATAGATTTACAGTATAACATGATACATTTTATTACTGTCAAATTACACAGTCAACACCAGAATTAAGAGCATAAAAATATAAAGGCCTCGGGTAATACTTTAAATGAAAAGCATGTACAAAAAAGCAAATATTTTCTCGTGTGATAGATAATGATCATCAAACCTCACTTATACATACAATATATGACCTTACCCTACACATGGCCATGCTAAATCTACACTGAGCTCAACTATGCTAGGCTACAGCGCTCACACTTACCTCAGATCCAGTAACATAAAGTTGATGTTCGCCAAGAGAGAGGAAACAGTGTGTAAGTGCTTGCTGAAGTGTGCATATTTAGCCTGGTCAGTCATGAGGGAGGGACACAACTTCTCAGAGTGGTGTGACACACGTAACTCAGTCACCAAGAGTCACACATCCCCATGTGTTTGCCAGGCCTATCCTTTGGGCTTGATTTTCGTGGAGACGTGAAGTGACGGGTCTGAAAGGTTCCCCTGGGGCAGAGGGCAGCCTGAGTCATAGCCAGAGAACAGTCAGGAATACTCAGACCCCGGTTTAGACCTGGCAATCTAGCATGATGTTGTGAAACTGTTACCCTTCATTATTTATTCACTATAGACATCTGTCTTGGCAAAGGGAATGGGATTCAGTGTGTGATTTTTATCTTGGCCCTCTCGCCTTCCCTCTGTGTCTTTCTTTTTATCCCCACTCTATCCAATTTGCCTTTATCTCTTTGTCATTCACTCCGTCTGTCCCGTTCTGTCTCTTTCCATCTCATTCTTTCTTGCTGCATCTGTCTATCCTGCCTGTCTTTGAAATGTTATGATTCACTGACTGTGATCTCTGTGAGCTGTCTCCTTGAAGTCTGTGTGTCTCCTGAGTGCAACCACAGAATGGTACATCACTTCTATTACATGTAATTTCCTGGGTTTTATAAGGTACATTTACTCACCCTACAATGGTGAAGACTGTTCTTTTCTACAGCTGAGTTCAGAGTATCTGTCTCTTACACCACGGCCCAGTTCATGGAAACCATTATCTGGTGTGGGAATGTGCCAAGATTAGGCTACAAAGTTTGCCTCTCTGTAACATTTTGAAACTTGGATTAATGTAAAAGTCCAAATCCTCCCTAGAGCTGTTTCAATTATAATATCATGATAAGACAGTATTGTACTCACTTTTCCAGTAGATGTAGTAAGACCGGTATGGCAGTAGCTCACAGTTACAGAGAAATTCAATAATGGACTGACATGCTATTTTAATCTACAATAAAAGTGGTTTAATGGAGGCATTACAACCAAGCAAATAACTATATGAAGAAAAAAAATTAAAGGAACAAGTTTTAATAAACTGCAGGAAATCCCGTTAGACAACAAAAGTTCTTACCTTTAATTCACCATAAAACATAAACCCATTTAAATGCCTCCACCTGTGGTACCTTTGTGCTGTGCAACATTGCAGACAGGCTCAATTACACTGTTATTCTTACTTATGTTACTCTCTCATTCTCTATCTCACCCTCTCAATAAAAAGAGGCCAATAAATCACTTAGCTGTCTCTGTGGGTTTGGGGTATTGGTGTTGGAGCGAGCTGTCCCACCATCCCAGCTGAGTAGACATGACTCTCAAAGCACCAAAAAACCCTTCCCAATTCCCCTCACTGTCAAAAACCAACATGGTGAAAATTACATTTTGGTTGAAGAGTCTAATAAATCTTGGCCGAACATGGCTGGAGAAGTGGAAAAAGGCCCTCCATGGCGGCTGCAGTCTCAGTGATGTGGATCCTGCGCTGGGGGAAAGGGGAAGCCACATAAGAGAAGGTTTGTGTTAGCGCGGGCTAGATGAGGTGCAAGGGGAGTCAGTGGGAGGATACAAGGCCTAAAAGTGCTTGTGGATTATAGGGAGTGATAACTCTAATGTTGAATGTGTGTATGTGTGTGTGCAGGAAAAGGAGCTCTTGAGATTTACATTCAGATAACAGATGTCTATTATGATCTGTGATTTCAAAAGCATGTGGAGATGATGTGTTATCACTTCAGGGAAGAAGAGAGTTCCAAGTCACCTCTCATGAAGAAAGGTAAAAAATAAAAAAGTTGAGCACTTGATCTTGTAACTTAAGAAAAGATTGAAGAACTGTTGCTTTTGGATCAACTTTTTTTGCCCCTTAAGAACCGTAACAGAGATTTCTCTCACCAAAACAAAGAAGTTTTACACAGAGCCTTTAAGATAAACCTCATGAACAACACTGGGAAGCTGTTTGGATGTGTGACCATTCAGTTATAGGTGTTGGTCATTAGCATTATGTCAGGGCTTATTCCAAATCACTGCGGCTTGTCCACATGGTCGATCTCTGTTGGTTTCTCATCTCTGGGGCCTGTTTGACGGGAACAACTTGTGTAAGGCCATCAGCAGCCTGTCGAGGCTAATTAAAACACACATCTACAAATCTGCCAGCAATTACTACACCCAGAAACATTTGGTGCCACTCACAAATTTTAGGCAGAAAAGGCTGTGTTTACCGCGCTAGCTTTTCATTTCTCAGAGCGTTCCCACAAAACAAATACTGGTTAGAGCCTTGTTTGATACGGCAACGTTCATATTTATTTTGCCATTTAAATGTTACAAAAATGTAGGCATTGGGAGATATGATAATGGAATCCAGATTTTGACTTTATTTAATTTGTAGCTCTGCATGGAGTCATCTCATTTTAGATTATAGCCCTGTGTAAACTGTGCTGCTCCAGTCATAGGGTTATATTGTGTAACAGTGTTGTGTCCCAGTCATCTGGATGTGCTTTACTGTCCTCAACTGAGCACACTCCTTATCTGCATCACTCCCAACCCACAACCTCATGATCATGTGGTTCATCTACTTTGCCCAATGACAAAAACAGCAAAGTGGGCCATTTGTATGCAAATGCTGAGATGTAATTTGAAGTTCCCTATCCTTTGCATGCTATTGATAGCACAAGGTTGAGTACATGTATGCAAAACTGATATATTAGGATTCCTCAGTTGTCTGTTAAACTGTAATCAATCAGTGTAAGAGTGGCATAGTATAGCAACAACTAGTACAGACACACTCATCATCATGACTGTGGAATGTATTATACTTGCTTTTTTCCAGTGACAGATTCAACCAAATATTTTTGCAGTGCATTTTTTTGCAATTGCTGTAGACATTAGATGAAGAAAGTGCTCTGTTATTTGTGCCTTTAAAGAGTTGGGCGATCTCTTTGAGTTTCTGTTTATAACACCTGTTTCCTCTTGGCTTTCTCTGCATGTGAGGGGATTAATCCTTAGGTGACATTTCCATAATTTTAGAAAAAATATCTTGTTATGCCATCTTGATACCTGCTCAACTGTGCTATTTGCATTTATTTAAATTTTGTGTAATTTTGTTTTTTATATAAACAGTTCATTAAGAAATATTCACTGATATTAATGGCATATGTTAAACACCAAATTTTGCCAGCTGCTTTTGATATTTTACCTTAGCTGCACCCCAAGTGATGGTTGGGTACCTGCCAGTGGCTGGTAAACTAGACAAAGTCACCAGCCGAAGCCAAAATGATGTCAGTTACTGTAATTTTGAGATTCATCTATATTGGAGACCATGGAAAGCCACATATAATGCATGATAACAATCTTTATATTGTAACCTTTATAAAGTCAAGATAATGCTTGCTGTTTTTCATTTTGCCACATTAGAAAGCACTGAATGTGTGAGCAAAAATGAGTGAGGCTTAAATGTAAATCCTTGCTTTTTTTCCTTTCTTTTCCTCAGGCCTCATTCAACAATTGTGCCATGTGTCCAGCACAGTGATGTTTTAATCTTAAAAAAGGTTACATTTCTGTAGGTCCACCTGTGTATTTAGATACTCCTGGTAACCACAGGCAAGATTATTGTTGCCAGTGCTGGAAACCTAAAACACATTGTATTCTCCACTCGGAGAATTTTTCTCAGGAAAACTCCACCCATCACCAGGTGTTGACAAAAGCAAATGTAAGAGCCCTTATGATTCATTATTCAACAGGCTGAATCATTGTTATGTTATGTACCAGTTGGCAATAGAGGGTTGCAAAACGGGCAGTTATTAATGTGAATATGTCTTGAATCATTTCTTTGACAAAAGCAGATTCACAATAGTTGTCTCATTCCAAAATGTAATCACCTGCCATGATCTAGCTGAGTTTGGCCTGGTCTGTCAACTGTCATCTCCAATGATCGCTCATAAAATATGAGGTTATAACTCCTGTTGGCTTAAAGTGTGGATTCTTATGTGTACTGTTTTTGTTTATATATCGCTTTATTATGCTTTTTAAAATAACTTGTATGCCATGGCAAGACAAATTTTTTTCAATTTAAGGCCTCAGGCTTAAACTGTTGGAAAACAGTTGATCACCACAGTTCACTGTCATTTTGTTGTGAAAGTATCAGATAGGGATAACATGTCCCATAGGGTCAAATGTTAAATAAGTTAGTGATGATAATAATAATGATAATAATGCTAATATTACTACAACTACTACCACTACACTACTAATAATAATAAGGTGAAATAAATTAAAGCGACCCTCTCTAATTTTGTTGTACCACCAAATCCCAAAATGATGATAATGTTTTGGAGCTCAAACGTAAACTGTACAGTAAACTTGGGCACAACAACAAAATCAAAGAGTATGTTTAGTGTAAAAATTAAGATGGTCTTCCCTGAGTATCAATCTATTGGAAACATTTTTTTCTCTGTACACTATACCTGACAAAGTCAAAGTGACCGACTCTGATAATGGACAGAACGAGTAGCTAGGATATCATGGGGAGCAGTGGAAGCATGGAGATAGTCCCTGCGGGCCTCAGAGCAGAGGGGCTGGATGAGGATTAGTGTGGCTGCTGAGGAACACCTGTCTGTCACTGACGGATTCCCTCCCGCCAAGCCCCAGATGGATCTTGGGAGCGGTGGGCCCCATCATAACTTCCTCCTTCCAATTCCCCATTAACGCTAATGTTTTTTTTTTCTGTCTTAACCCTCCTCCCCTGTATTCCCTTACCCTGCGTGTCTGGCATTCTGTAGGGGGGGTGGGTGGCGCAGGAGGAGGGTGCAGAAGGGGAAAAAGGGGCTGGGACAGTTTAGTTAGACGGCCAGCTGTGTGCCAGCTGCGTGCCAGCAAAACGCTGAGTGGCGTGGAGAAAGGCCTATTATCTCCCACACGCACACACTCTCTCTCGGCTTTCACACCCCAAACCCTGGCCCTGCAAAATCAGGCAGACAGATTCTGCTAAAACCATCACTCCTCCTTATACATGCATGTGGTCTACTCCTGCATACACCCACTCACATCAACACACACACACACACTTATTCTAAGTGCTGTGCAGGGAGTTGTTTTCCCCTCTCTGCCTCTGTCTTTGCATACACACACACACACACAGATGCACAGAAGGCCCAAGAGCTTCCATGCCATCCTCTATGTGTCACTGCCTCTGACACACAGGACTAAACAAGTCATTAGAGCATGGGTCGAATCATCCATACACATAGTCTTATCTGTCCGCTTTCAGTCAGCCAGCCTATTGCACAGCGGCTGGACGCCTCTCACTGCTGGTAGGATATGAGCAATTAGCAAGAAAGACCTTTTAGCTCTGCCAGCTGATTTGCGGCCAGTTTCTGCATATGCCTGTAATTCACTCTGACATTTCATCTCCTCACTTGTCACAGTCTTTATTGTGTATTACCACAATATAAACAATAATGATGAAGTAATAATCAAATCGGAGGCAATATAATCATTTTGTTTTCCCCCCGCGCTAATGTCCACTGGTTGAACCTGTGGGAGACAGCTGATAAGTGAGCGTTCGTGTACGGAGTGGAGGTCTCTGGAGAACGAGTGGAGGCAGCCGGGGGGGAGTCTTCCCAGTCAGCCCAGGGGAAATGGATGACAGTTACACTACCCTCCGGCCAATTAACTGTCATTCTAGCTGTTGGTTTAACTTGCTGACCTTACCTCTTCTCTGCTGTTTGTCTTATCATTTCCGGAAAAGCGGACCTCATCTGTGTATGTAAAATGGACTGGTGACCTTCAGGGAAGGGGAACAAAGGTCACAGTTCATCCGCTGTATATTTCTTTTGCGCGACAGCAAATATGCCGAGGAGTCTTCTGGGAATTCGGGGGCGTAGGAGGAGAGAAGTCCTGTGGGATTGAAAGAGAGCTATCTGTTATTACTTCCAATTACTCCCCAATCTCTCGCTCTATCTACCTGTAAAATGACATTAGATATGCCTGTTCTCATGGTCTTTTACAGATGAAGGCTGTGCTTCTTAGTGATGAGGCCCAGGGGAACTGAAGGTCCATACTCCTTGCCCTTAAGTCATCAGCTAACGTATTCACAGATCGGCAGGAGCAACGTTAATTCCTTCAAGAAATGCATGGCTTTTGTCTTTGAGAGGAAGCATGGATATAAGTAGGAGGAAGCTGAATGAGGTTGCCACATTTGTCCTTGGGTGAGTGTGGGTTTGAGGTTGGTATGTGTGAATAGGGGTACAGTTCCTGTGAACGCTGCTGTCTTAGCATGACAACAGTAGAGGGCGGGTTGTACTGGCCCTTCTGGAAGGGGAGACAGTGACACAGTGCCCACCCCTCTCTATTTGTCAGATCGCCACTTCATTGTGCCCAGTCGCCATGAAGGGACAAAACCTAGAAAGCCTACACAGCTGGAGATGGCAGGGAGCTTTCATACTCAATGCTTGGCTTGTTCAGACACCTCTCTGCCCTGTGTCTCACAAGATCCAACTTCCTACTTCCTGTCTTGTCTCTGACAAGAGACGAGTAGAAGGTTGTACTTTATATTGTCTGAATTAAAAGTCTGGAAGCATAGGAGGTCTGGTAATTGGTAATTATTAACTCAAGACACCAAGAATTATTCTTCCCTGAGCACAGATTTCAATGACTTTCTCTTGCTAATCCAGAAAAGAGAATATGTATTTTTAGGGGATCACTTTTATCCCGCTCAGATCAACATATAGTTTAGTGTCAGCAGCCTGCTTTGCAATGTCCCCTCAGGGGTGAGATTGTCTTGTAAAGGTGTGACTTGTATTGTGTAACTCTATAATCTTAACATTTGCAGGCTCATTATGGTAAATGTATTCTACTTGGCAATTTAAGTGAATTTGGTTCTGATAAACTGTCTAAACCTTAGTCTCTAATTTCCCCATATGATGTCTTAAGGCAACTTGTCTTGACTAGATGAGGGAAATTTCCCAGGAGTAGATGAGAACAAGTAGACCGAGAGCAGAACTTTGCTCAACAATCCACCTTCAGCATGCATTTAGTTTGCTTATTATGGACAAGGCACCAATCTATCCTTATGCCACCGTTGAATCACTCTGTCGCCCACCCTTTCATTCTCTAATAAACACTAACAAAACAGATGCATGCATGAATGCACACACATGCACATACACACACACACACTGGTGGGATAGCTTTCACCATCTCTCATTTGCATGGCAATGCCATTATCTGGCTGTGAGGTGTCACGCTGGAGTGGCTGACAATGTGCCTGACAACAAGTTTATCTAAGCACAAAGAAAAGTTGAGAAGAATAGAGTACTTTCTCTGCCTCCTCTTTTCCTCTGGCTTTAGCATATATACTTTTAAACTCCCCATGGAGTACGAGGAAGCATGTCACCCAGCCTCATACTGCATGATAGACTGGCAAATCCATTATTTATACCCCCAGTAAAACCCGTGGTAAACACTTTGTATAAACATATAGTTACTGTTTTAGCACTGTGCCTTTCTTAGTCTGTCTTCTATTTCTCCCGTTCTCGGTCATGTTTCTCCACTTCCTATCTTCTTTTCTTTTCATTATGAAATGTGTTTATTT
The DNA here is from genome assembly GCF_963924715.1 of Thunnus thynnus. NCBI lineage: Eukaryota > Metazoa > Chordata > Actinopteri > Scombriformes > Scombridae > Thunnus > Thunnus thynnus. Next base: position 29,479,091 of record NC_089517.1, on the reverse strand, counting down.
TTACTACATTTTCTGTAAATGACTGTAACCAAATGTGCTACTGCGGTCTTGGCCGGATCTCTCTTGCAAACAGGATCTGTGCTCTCAGACTAACTTGGTTAATCAAAATGAAAATACAAAGGTTGAGCTACTTGTCAGTATTCATTAATAGTAGCGGATATTGGATTCTATGCAGACACATTACTGTAGACTTTCAGGCATGGAAGATTGTGGAGACTATTGGCTGAACTGAAGAGAATCAATAGCAGGGTTTACAACTTAGACACTGGTAGGCATCATCATTACACAGCGAAGCCCTCTCACCTGCTGTTATCGACCTCCCTCTCAGGTTTACAGCAGCAGCGAGCAACACTTGGCTTGTCTGGGTGATGTCATAGATGCTTGTGTTTGTGTGTGTCTGATATGTAGCAGCAGAGCAAACTAAACCTGTCTGGGTCATGGAGTAATGCTGTGAGACGTGAATAGCCCTATCTGTGGTATCCATGTTTGAATAAATCACTTGCGGTGGTGTATTGCAAAATACAGCATGATGATAAGTAGGAGCTGCTGTGTCCAGTGCTCGTAAAGTCTCTGTTGTTCCTGTGTTTTGCTGATAAGCAGGCTCAGCTCTGGGTGGCTAAAAAATTTCCTGTATGGTTTACCCCTACCCAACACCATGCTAGTTCTCATGAACAATGATTAGCCCGTGAGCTGTTTGGATACACATACCTACCACATGGAAGCCTTGATTTATGCAAACACACACACAGGAATACGTATGTAGTCTATCTTAGTGTGTTTAAAAGTCTTATCCACAATAACTTAAAATTTGTGCAAAACACGCAAAATCAATAACTTATGAAGCAACCAAGCAGGAGGAGGTCAAAGGTCATAGTACCCCTAGACTGAAGAATAATTATGTAAGATGGAGAAGTGCTAAGGAGAAAAATAAGTGAATAACAAGAGCTGTCAATTTATTTTTTCATTCCCTTTGAACATAAAATAATGCCCACAAGTAGATACACATGAATAGATGCATACCCTCACACACAATGCTAGACCACAAAAAAGGCATCAGGTGCAGAGTTACACAGTCATCACTTAGTTTCTGATATAAGGCCTATTAAAGATGTTTCATGGATACTGAGTCAATTTCATTTAGCTGTAAACTGTGAGCAGGAATCCAAATCAATCCTGCTTCTCATATTACCCAGGAGAGACCTTAGTGAGTTAAAGACATCAGACTTTTTTAAAGAGTTTAATATTGGCAGTATGCAGGCACAAAAGTGAAAACAGTATATAAAAGGGAACCTCGTATCTGCAGTGTGCGGCACTGATAGGGAAGTGATGGATATAGCCAGTTTGAGGTTGTGAAAATGAACTCAAACTAAAGGGGATGTGGATCAAAGAGAGGGACAGCACCAGTGATCATCGTTAGACTTCCTGTGCTCCCCACACCCCCACCACGCCTTCCTTTACATTACCATTATTAAAAAGGAGAGGACTCTCTTAATAAAGTCTATTAATCACACCGGGGGAGTCGGTTCATCGGTTCACCCTCTCGTGAGGGTCTCTAATCAATCAAGCTCGCTGGTAATGTATTCATGGGAGATGTAAGAAAGGACTTGTTTGACAGTGTTCCAAGGAGGAAGAATTTATTAAGTTCCCTTCACCAGTCAGCCAATCCTGAAGAGTCATGACTACACCCCCCATCCGACCCCACCCTTGTCCCCTCTGCCTGGTACTGTGAATAAAAGGGCCTTCATAATGTATGAAGTCTGTACAAATATTGGAAACGTCCAAAATATGTCCTCTCATTAACAGTGATGAGTGAAAGCTGGAGTATTGGCATTTGTCAGATATGCTCGGAGTGTAAAGGCACTGTTGTACAAGGCCTCTGCTGTGTCGGGTGATGTAGAGACATCACTCTCTTGCGATCCTCTCAAAAGCCGGAGAAAATGTGTCTTATTAGTTCACACGAGGTGGCGAAATTCTGTGCTACACCGCTGACTAATGTACAAAGCTGAGAAAGTGCAGGGCTGATGGTTTGCTGGGCCTCTGTTAGTGACGTGTGAACTGGGAGGGTGCGGAGAGGGGACATCAGGCTGGTTAAATCGTGCAGCTGTTGGAAGCAGCTATGAGGCCAGGCGTTTTTTATAAATCCACCCCTCTGCTCATCTCCTCGGTAAATGCTTTATAGGCAGATTGACATGGTAAAGAGATGAGGGAATGCAGCTCTGGCTCAGAAACGTGTTAAAATGGTCTCATATAATATCTCCATAAAAAACAAAAACAAAAGTTCCTATAATTTTCTTTTACGCTCTTTTTGAAAAGAATATTCACAAGTGTCAACACTAACTACAATATAGCGTGAGTTAGAGAAGAAAAGTTAGGAACATACACATGCTGAGGCTGAAACATGTTTTATAGAGGAGGGTGCATAAAAAGCCCTTATTGCCTTTGCTTTGTCCTGAGGAAGAGCTGAAAAAGGGCTATGCTTGGCTTCAAAGCAGCATTTCCATAATTGCCCTGTAACTCGGGCCTGTCTGAAGGATCTGAAGGGGGGCTGAGAAAAGCACAATCTTTCAGCTGGGTGAACGGCAAAAGCCCAAACGCCTCTCCCTCTGGCCTGTCGGCCTGTTGCCCCCTTCCCCACTTGTTGCCTTTCGGATTCAGTGAAAGAATTCCTCTCTCTAACCTACATCAACAAAAGGCATGAAATCAGTGCCCTCCCTCTCTCCCACTTCGGCCCCAGAGAATGTCATTCCTACTGGGCCTTTTGTCCTTTGCTCAGCCCGGAGAAACACAACAACCCCTCTCTCCCTGCTCCCTGGCTATTCTTTAACATGTAGCTGCTGCACTTTCACTTACATTCTCAATAATGAATGCGCCATGAAACATGCAGGAGACACAGAAGTCGCATATCTTTGGCAGGGGTAAAATTGAGCTGGCCACCTTCTCTTCTTTCGGTTCTAGAGTACGACCGCTGTAACAAGTTGCCGCGGAGTGCTGTGGCCTGTAAGCCCGTGTATGAAGGTATGTGGTGTGTGGGACATGTGTTCTCGAGAGTAGATCCCCGCTCCTCTTGCGGTCAACTAACACACAGGCCGAGTGCTTGCAAAAGGGCAGCCCCTCTTTTGGCCTGGGCAGGCACTGGGTGGGGGCGCGGTCGACAGTGGCTCATAAAAGGATTAGTCCACCGCACAAAGACAGTGGGCCGCTTCTAAGCCTGACTAGGTCCACAAAGGAGTTGACATTTGTCTGTCTCAGTGGCAGGAGGGGGTGTGGCAGAACGGTCCAGGCTGGGGGCAGGAGGAGGTGGCACTGGTGGTGGGGCTACAATGACAGAAGGGGTGGATGAGGTGAAAACACAAGACTGACCCTCTTTATTTGGAGCTGCCTCCTCTTTCACAGGGCACCTCTGGCCCCCTCCAATGGGCTGCTCTAGTGTTTATTTACTCCACGGTTTCTCCCCATTCACACATGGCCCTCTGATGGCTCCATTGGCCCCGACCCTTTCAGCTGCCTGGAACTGCCGTCCACCTTCTCCCAGATCAATGAACGTTTCGAAAGACAGATTAGATTTCCTTTTAATGATTCCATCTTCCTCAGATTTTTCCCCTTCTAAATGGCTGTTTAACCGCACATTACTTTTTTTCACTCATGTAGCTGTTCTGTCTTCTGAGTATTGAGGGCAAAAGGGAGCAGCCGTCAACAGCGCTCAGGACAACATAAGCAATGTGATTAGATGGGAAATGAAGTACAATTTATTTGCACTGTGTCAAAAGCTTCTGTGTTTCCCACACTCTTGATACTGTAGAACTACCCATTCATTTGTAAAATATTAAGATTAAGACAGTGAGTATAGCTGAGAATCTATTGCTTTGCAACGTGGTAAATTCAAATCTGAAAAATCAATGATGCCACATTATTATGAAACCTAGTTGTTTTTTAGTATATTCAAGAATATTTTAAATTCTACCTTAACTCTTTTACTTTTCTCACAGTCTCCTGTTCAGTAGTTTCCTGTGCTTTTTAGGCAGTTGAGTACTAAAGTGTTACAGTGTGCCCCCTGACTCTGTGCATTTAACACAGCATGGACCTAAGAAATAAGAAGAGGAGTCAATGTTGATTATTGCTCATTAGCCAGGGGAACATCCACTTAACGTGCGAGGAAATGAGTGACACACCATGCCCCACTGGAAATGGTCCCTGTGTAGCTCAGAGCAAAATGTTAGCTAATGCATTCCATTTGCTCTTTGTAACCAGGAGCAGGTTGGACACGTATGGCGACATAAGCAGACATGATTACTTTGTTTCTGCCGAGGCATTTTAATCCCTAATTTCATGCACTGATCAGAGAAGAGGCCCTGAGCTCCTGACACAATCACTGTCCCTTCAGTAGCATTTCAATTGAATCCTCGTGATCAAGAGGGGGTTTGTTCTTGGGCCCTCAGGAGCAAACATCCTGAAGAAATACTGACAATGAAACTGAAGAAATAAGCATAACTATTTATGATAAAGTTCAGTATGCACACATGTAGCTAGCTGTCCTTACAGTCCATTTTTTTATTTATAGAATATTTAATTTTAGGCTGACATAAATCTCAATAACATTCATTTATAATACATGTCATGGTAAATGGTATCAAATGATGTTTTTATAATAATTAATTGTTATTTATATTGATGATTATTTAATTTACAATGACAAAATGCATTAAAAAGGCATTTTAAAAGCTTTTCATTTTTTTTCTGTTTTGATTATTTTGTTCCTTGTTGTCACATATAACATCCCATATGTGCACCTCATTTTCTTTTATGCTGTATAATTATGAATCATAAATGTTAGTGGAAGGCTGGTCATTCAAAGCAACTTCCTCCAACCAAAGGAAGTGGACAAGGACCTACAAAAAAAAACAAAAAAAACAAAGGGGGACGGGGGAGGGGATGGGGGGACTATTACATCAATCAGCTGGCTGATGCCACTTATGAATATGCATCGCGTGGTTAGATGGGGCTCTCAAGGAAGATAATTGATTAGACAGGAAGGCAACATGGTGAGAGGAGCTCCAAAAGGCTCCGGAGTCTTTCCCTCGGCTGAGTTGGGGTTTGTTTAAAGCATATCCTAAACATAGAGAGGATACGGCTCGAGCGAATCAGCGCTTTTCATCTGCTTTGCTGCTGTGAATCGCGTATATTAAAAAGATATCGTCCTCTTTGACCATCTGATTCTAGTCGAGGAATGTGTGACAGATTGTGTGTGTGTGTGTTTGTGTGTGTGTGTGTGTGTTTTAAAATATAAAAATGCCATCGTCATGAATCCAAGTCCATCAAATCTAAAACTACTGAAATTAAATAAAAATGCGAAATTAAAAGTTAATGATTAAAACGTTGAAGTGTCAACGAAAACGTCATTCTATTGATTGGTTTTCGTTTGAAGTACGATAAATTAGGAAGACGAAGTTTGCCTCCTAAAATGAAGTTTTTGAATGTCTTAAACATTAATATATTTTGACTGATTTTAAATGAGCTAGATAAAAAGAAAAATAAGGATTTGCATTACTAAGACTTCCATGTCTCATATGAGTCTTTTAAAGGCTGGAGATGTTTTATAATCTCGACGAAATATGAATAATTTCAATATTGACGGCATTTTTTGCTTTACTGTTTTTTTTTTCTTTCTTCCCTTTCCTACTTTTCATTTTTCATTTTCCTTTCTTTTATTTCAGCATGATTTCAAAGAGGTAACAGAGATAAACGACTGAATGCGTTTTCATGGATGATTTAGAAGTCCTGTGATCTGTAAGTCCAGCATGGCTGCCATCATGTTTTAAAAATACTTCACTCACTGACGAATATAAACAATAGGTCTACTAAATTTGACATATTTTACATGCTATATTATAATAGTTTATCTATCGTGTCTTTGGGTACATTTTTGGTACGTTGTAAATCATTTTTACATTGAAAGGTTTGTCTCTTGTGGCCTAAACTGAATGTCTGTTTTTATTCAATATTTTTTTTTTTTAACATTTTGGACGAAATAGAATTTTCTTTTTTTTTTAATCCATGGATGATTTTTTTTAAAAACATTAAAACATCTACTGATTCCTTTACACAGATGCACCGCGTTTGTAAATCATAAAAACACAACATTAAAGCATGAAAACACGTTTTAAAAAATACGGCATTGTGACAAATTTATAGGAGTAAATGTTTCTATCGATTTTTTTAATCACATCTGATGGATAAATTAGGAATGGGCCAAAACCCACTCAAGCTGCATCAGAAGTGTGTGTGTGTGTGTGTGTGTGTGTGTGTGTGTACTTGCAGCAGAATATGGCCGACTGCAAGTGACTGTAGAGGGAGCTCCAACACTAAGTTTACATAAACTTCCTCTGATAAGGGCTCACACATGCAAATGATCACATCACGGACAAACAAAATAAATGATGTTATTATTAGTTTTACAGCGACGATATATTACAATTATAAAGGCAGCGTTAGTTGGGAGGAAATGTATGATATATGTGAGGGGAAAAAAGCATTACAAATCGAGCATGATGAGATGTGGGAGTTGCACTGCAAAGCTAAAATCCATCTTTAGGATCAACTGAACACTTTGAGGCACCAACGATCCTCAAACAGCCATTCATTACCTAAAGTCTCTTTATAGACCATACCATTTCAGACGAAAATTAATGAAAGAATTATTCATTTTAATGCGACCACTACGCCTCTATGAGGATAATCCCACAACATTAATATCCAAATGTATGCCGCAATACTGGCTAATTAGCCTTAAGTCCCTCTACTATGAAAGTATGATAAATCCCTCTCGAATATTTACTTATCACGGAGGATGAAGTCTGCGCCTCAGGCTGTCCACTAACACACATGCAAAACCAAAGCAATGCAATTCCAGCTGCAATGGCACAATAACAACCAAGCATCAAAAGCAGCTGTCAAAATAGCTCGGCCAAAAACCAACCATTTTTTAAAGTTGCAGCAATTCATTTATTAGCCAAAATATAGACTTTCTTGTACAATTTGGTTCACAAGTATGTACATATTCTTAACTTTATATACAAAACATTTGAACATCAAATCCTCACAGAACTTACAAAAAGAAAAAAAAAAAACTCACAGACTACAGGTTCATACATTATTACATTAGCAGTTTTACACAGGACATGCTTACAATGTAAGTATACAGAGATGTATTATTCTTATTTTACATTCCATATTCAAATTAAAAGCAAAAAAAAAAAACAAAAACAAAAAAACAAAAAAAGAGGATGAGTGAGGGGTTATGGAGAGGAAAGAGCCGAAAGAACCACCGCTGCTTCTAGTTGGTTCTGAGGTCTGAAATACACAGGGATAAAACAGAATGAAAAAAAAAATGTAGTGATCTAAAAAAAAAAAAGAAGAAAAAAACCACTAACAATAGCCTCATGAAGAGCTAAAACACAAAGTGATATAAAAGTGACAATTGCCTTTCAAAAACGAGCCTGTAGTGAATTTGCATTGAGCTCATTTGCATGACCAAACAAGTAAGTGTAACATAGGCCTTGACGAAATAACACAAGCGCACACACAGGGATAAAAAAAATATCTTAGAATAAAAGCTAATTTGGGTAAATATGTCGTTTAAAACAGAAAATGTGATATGACATCAAAAAGAAAATCCCCAAATGTCATCAACTGACATCCTCGCTATGTTTGAACTGGGTGGAAAGCTGTTTTTAACAACTTTTTCTCTGCATCCAAGGCACTAAGTTCTCTCTGAAATAGTGGCAATGAAAATTAAAATGCATTAATTAAACTGCCTATTATCAGAGCCCATGCTGGGCATCAGTGAATTTAGTGTTGAAAGTTGGTTGGTTTAATGGGCTCTATGTAAACAATTAAATACAAGCACTTGGGCCTTAATATCACATGGATGTAACAACACCAAATTAAGAAAAGGGGGCATACAAATCAACAACACTTTTCACCCAATTCAACATTTGTCTTTTCTCTTAAATGCTTTCTGATCTGCACTTGCTTTAATAAACCTCTCGGACATTTTTCAAAGCAGTTACACACACATACACACTCACACACACACACACACACACACACACAGACACACACGCACACACACTGTATTCTGTAAGCTGTAACATTGTAACACTGTTCATCTGTGTGGCCTAGAGAGAAAGAAATCCATCAACAGGCAAAGAAGGCAAAAGGAGGTCTAAAATAATAGAAATGAATGACGGGCAATGGACTAGTGTCTTTGTTTTTGTAGTTATTTATACATGCGCGTCTCAGTGTCGGGGACATGTACCTGTGACTGGAGTCTCTGAACTATGACTCTTGTCCTCCGTTTGCCTGCTGCTGTAGAGGGCCAGGCTGGTGGCAGTGGCCTGGTTTGCCAGTCCCAGATAATGATTAGAGTTCAGTAAAGCCAGCTGATGCGCCGAGAAGGCTCGGTTCGTCCAGTTCTGGATTTTCCCAACGGGACAAGAAGAGATGAGTCTGTGAGGGGTTATTATGGTTTGGGCGGCCGGCCCTGCGGAGTTGCTGCCGTTCATTTGTGGCGATTTGCGCGGATTGTCAGGGGCCGTGGCTGTCTCTGCCAAAGACCAAATCTTTGGCTTTTGGGCTGGGGCTGGGTTGTTTTCTGAGGGCGGTGAGTTAACGGACACCGGGTTCAGTTTGAGCTGTTCCCCGTTTGGCTGGGACGTTTTGATTTCCAAAGAAGAGTGGTGATGGTGGAGGTGGTGACTGTGGAAGTGCTCTCCCCCTCTCTCCACGTCTTTACCCTCTTTCCCCACAGCCTTTAGAAACCTCTGGTCGGGCCCTTGTAAATCCTCATAGCCGTCAGAAATCTCAGAGTCACTCCTCCCGTCTAGTTTTATATCTGAATGCAGGTCGTCCTGGTCGTCCAAGTCGTCCTTGTTCTCGATATTTTCCGTGTCGATGTTCTCCAAGTCGATCTCCTCCTCGTCCTCCCTCTTGTCCCCCTCCTCCCCCTCGTGATCGCTGGGGTAAACATTTCCCTCTTCGTCGGTGCGGTTCCGGGGGGCCCAGGTCATCTTGTTCTCCTTCTTTAGCCTCCTCCTGGCGTTGGCGAACCAGGTGGACACCTGGGTGAGAGTCATTTTGGTGATGATGGCCAGCATGATCTTCTCGCCCTTGGTTGGGTAGGGGTTCTTGCGGTGTTCACTGAGCCAGGCCTTCAGGGTGCTGGTGCTCTCCCTGGTGGCGTTTTTGGGTCTGGACGGGTCACCGAACTGATATTGGCCATATGGATAAAAAGCAGGGTGATGGTGGGCAAACCCTGGGTGCTGGACACCGGGACTGTCTTTCAGTTCATACTGAGCCCCCTGCAAAGACAAAGAATCCAAGAGTCAGAGGGATTTATCAGACTTAAAAATTAATACCATAAACAAATACTTGTTCTGAAATTCTTCTTCATGACACATATTATCATGATCCCACAGTAAGCTTTGTGGATTTACAGCAATAAAACAATAATGAGGTTATCATTGAAGTGTAAACAAACAAAATGGTTAACGTATTTTTTGTCACAACTTAAATTGTTATTCACGTCCCACTAGCCTAAAAAATGAACGAAATTTTGTGATATTTTTAATTTCTATAAATCAAATACTTCGAAGGAAAGACTTCACTTTTACAAACTTATAGGCTACCCCACCTATACCTGTAAACCTCCCACAGCACTTTACACCATTTTATTCACTCTTTATTCACTCAGTTTTCTATTTTTTTCGGCTAAACCTTCAACCGAAAGCTCGATTTGTTAATGTGTTAATTTTTAACCACTTTTAACTCATTTTCACAAAACAATTCAACGACAAAGTTCACCACGGCGCTCCTAAAGTTTACACTTAAAAAGTGCCAATAAAGCTCACGTCGAGGCCCGCGTAGTTTCATCGTTTCTTTTAAAGTGTAACATGTAGACTGACTTATAAGAGACTTAACGAGAGCAAAGAGTTACTCACCAATTGATTGAAAATTGATATATCGTTTGAGTAGGGGAGAAACGCTCCATAGCCTTGCGCTGCTGCGGCGAAAGGAGATCCATACATAGTGGAGAGGACGTTGGAGAGTGCGCCGGACGGACTGAGCTCTGTCCCGGCCCGGGCATTGCTGGCGATCCCCTGGCGCTCCGGTGGGTATATCGGTCGGATGTACTGATATCCCAGCTGAGGGAAAGACATGGTGGCAGGAAAGGGGGAAAAAGTCTGCTGCAATCACACAAAGCAAGGGAATTGCCTCGATATCCACTTTTACAGTGTGAGCATGTGAGCAACAAAAGGTGCAAGCAAGGGAAGTCTATATTTCCTCGGGAACAGCCAGTGTAAACGATCCGGTTGCGCCCCTTATTTCTTCCTCTTCTTCTTCTTTCCACCCTCACTTCCCTATTGATCTGGATGGACTAAGGTCAGGTCCTTACAGATTGCTTTAGATTATTGGGACTCCCTTGCTCAGATTGACATTTCTAGTCGTTTAGAAGCCCCTCCTATTTCTCAAATCTCACCCCTCTCATGCACACCACACACCAAACAGCGCTCTCTCTCTTTCTCCCTCCCTCCCTCCTCTCTCTCTCTCTCTCTCTCTCTCTCTCTCTCTCTCTCTCTTTCTCTCTCTCTCTCCCTCTCTCGGATAAGTGCACTGACTTCGCGAGCTCTTATTTGAATGGGGTTTCAAATCTCATTTTATGGCTCGCCAATCTATTTCATTTGTTATTTGTTCTCGTCTGTCCTACCACCGTTTTTTTTGTGTTAATTCACATTTTTTTTTGTCCGTTTGCACAACTGTAAATATTTGGTGTCAGTGACTGATTAACTTTCTTTGTCTGAAGTTTCTTTTTAATACACAAATGCAGAAGAAAGTTGCCGAACCAAACTTGGAGACTCATCTCCAAGAAGGTATTGGTTAAATAAAGTAAAATTGGGGAGTAAAAGCTGAGTATAAACCGGTTTCAGCTCCTTTTCTAATAAGGGGATAGACTTTACATACACCTTTTTAAATTGACATACGTTTAAATTCTCCCAAATCTTAATGGCCAGTATCAAACGCACGTAAATCACTAACAGAAAACCTGAAAATAATTATGAAGTAATGTCTTTGTAAGTACTGTCGGTGGTCATGTTTTGCAATGACCCTATATCACAGGTTATACACACCTATTTATCGCTACATCACTGGGTGCAAGCTGTGTTTTCTTACACCGGGTTTGAGGTGTTATGGGCTCTTGGTGGCAGGCGAATCGCAGTCAATTCATTCTTTAATTTGAGACATCAAACGGGTCCCGTGTAGCCACTTGACATCAAAGAGAGAGCTGATGATAGACGCATTACACTGTTAATGAAGACTAAGTGTAAAGTAACAGCAATGATAAGTAATAAACATTGGACTGGAAAGATGTTTATTCTGGTGAAACAACACGCGGATTTCAATAAACAAAGGCAAAAAATAAATAAAATAAAAATAAATAAATAAACAAATGGAATAAAATAAAATAAAACAAATAGAATAACCATCTTAATAATAATATTAATAATAATAATAATAATAATAATAATAATAATAATAATAATTCGTGAATAAACATATGGTTCGAAGTGAGTCAACAAATAATTTAGGCTACTGTTTTTAAATGAAAGATCTTAATCCACTAAAATCCGGAAAGACCGCACCTTCAAGAAATCCATTTGATAATTTTGATTCAACCTGATGTTTCTTGTAAATAATACGGATTAAAACAAAACAAGGGAGTCAGAATTGAAATTCCGTGAATCAATATAGAAAAGTGTGTACGGGACAACCATAATCGCATTTCAACTCGACTTTGTACCAGCATCTGTTTTGTTAATCGTTTGCAAAACAACACCAGAGGTTGAATTATTATTTCACGCACTTTATTTGAATGTGGTAAGTCTCAATGCAATACTGACAGCGAGATGAAATCTCATCAATCTCAGTTTAGTTTTGATAATGCGATCCGGGTTTCCAAGAACTCTGAACTTGTATAAACCTTTAATCTTCTTTTGAAGCAGATAGTTATCATTGTCTGGGAGGGATAATAGCAGCTATAATTTCTTATATAGAGCTACCATAAGGATACGCCTTATTTCTGTAAACCTCTGTCCTGAATCTGTGTGTGTTCTTCGCCGACATCCACCCCAACCCGGATTATGGGGTTATTAATTACAGCGGCTTGCTGGTGCCATCCGACCGGAATGGTAATCACTACATAGCAGTCAATAGCACGCTCACACTTGACACACACACTCATGCGCGCGCGCGCGCATACACACACACACACACACACACACACACACACACACGCATATATA